>NC_056725.1:1878080313-1878082813 GCF_019279795.1 Protopterus annectens | reverse complement strand
AGAGTTTAGGAAATAAGTGCAGTATGAGGAGGAACGATAAGGTGCAAAAAGATTGGGAAGCAAAGTGGCTATAAGGGTTGGAGAAAAGTAATCTGAGTAAAGCTAGTAGGAAGAACAAAGCCATCTTTAGCATAGATGTGTCACTCCACAACAAGTACAAATATGACATGTTGCTGTGAACGACCTGAGAAGTACCTCCCTGGACTACATGAAAAGAGACATGGAAGAGCTCTCCGATCTTGTAGCCCAGGCAGGTATGACCCTAACCCTGATTAGCATCCTGCCATCACCCAGAATGATGCCGCAGTACAAGGACAAAATGATTGACTTCAACAATTGGCTAAGCTTCTGGTGCCATTCTAAAGGAATCCAGTATCTGTCTGCCTGGGATGACATGGTCGACAGACCACAATGCTTTGCCAGAGATGGCCTGCACCTGTCACCCCTGTGATTCCAGATACTGGCTAAGGTTCTTGCCGCCCCTATAGTGCCTTTTTTAGGCAGGGTTCAAATGAAAAATTCACCACCGTAACAGGAACAAGCAAGCAAAAACTGAGGGTGATGCTACTCAATGCTAGAAGTCTAAATCTCAAAATGCACTCACTCAAGGCACTCCTTAAAATGGAGAACATTGACATCTGTGCAGTGACTGAGACCTGGTTCAAGGGTCCAGAGAGCACCCCTGCACTACCAAGCTATAACTCATACCATACTTTTTGGCCATGTAACCTGGACCGGAACACCAAAGGCAGAGGTGTGCCCATATTCATTAAGGATATCCACACCTCCAGGCTAATTGCTCAGCATAATGCAGCCAAGGTTATCCAAGTGCAACTAACTCTGGGCAAAACTGCAATCCAAATTGTAGCTTGCTACAGATCACCCACCATGTCCCAGGATTCCCACTCCTCTTTTCTTGATGTACTGGAAAATATTACGGTTCAACCAAACACCCTAATAATGGGCGATTTCAACTACCCCACCATTAACTGGGAAAACTACTCATGTACCAACTTCTTCGCTCAACGCTTTCTGGAACTCATAAACTTCAATGCCTGGGATCAGCTTATCCACACCCCCACCAGGGGCAACAATATCCTAGATCTAGTCATTACCAACATGAGTGACCGGTGTTCCACACCTGAAGTCAATGCCTCATTGGTCCGATCCGACCATAAGCTAATTATCCTAGATATCCACATCCTGCCCCCATCCCCCATTAAGGAAACCATGTTAAAAAATTTCTCCAAAGCCAACTTCATGCTTCTTAAGACAGAAGTGGTGAACTTCATGACACCCATGCAAATGGACAATACAGTTACAACTACTGAATCCTACACAATTGCACTTTATAAGCACTTACATGAGTGCATGGATCGTGCTATCCCAAACAGAACCAAGACGCTATCCTCCAAAAAAAGGAAGCCAATCTGGTGGTCCCCTGCCATAAACAAACTGTACAACAGAAGGAAGAAACTGTTTCAAAAGAGAGTAAAATCCCATGAGTGGAGGAGCTCCCTGGTCAGCCTCAGCAAGAAGCTGCAATCCCTGATAAAATCCTCCAAAAGCTAGTTATGAAAACAAAATCGCCACTGATTCTAAAGACAACCACAAAGCATTCTATAGCTATGTCAAGAATCTCAATGGCAACACTCAGATCTGCTCTGAGTTACAGCACAATTGCACTAAATATACAGACCCAACTGATATTGCCAACATCCTGGCAGATAGGTTCAGTGCTAACTTTACCCCTCCTCTCACCCCCTAAAGAGCCCATCTCTATACCGGAAGAATGCAAAGTTCCTGTAATCACGGCTGCACAGGTAAAAACCACACTCTCCAAAGCCAAGAACACAGCATCCATGAGACCAGACAACATCCCAGGCTGCATTCTACATGAACTACAGAATGAACTGGCACCCCAACTAAGTACCATGTTCAATCATAGCCTCACCTCAGGCTTTGTGCCTGCTGAATGGTGCACAGCGACGGTTATCCCACTCCACAAGGGGGGAGCCACCACGGACCCCAGGAACTACCACCCTATTAGCCTGATGAGCCTGGTCTGCAAGGCCATGGAAAGTATCATCATGGAACTTATAAACAAAGGCATTGGTAATCTCCAAACTCTGGACCCCACCCAGTTTGGGTTTGTAAAAAGCAGATCATGTCTCCTAAACCTGATAGAGTTCTTTGAAGCAGTCACCAAAGCCATAGACAAAGGTAAGGTGGTTCACACAGCTTATCTAGATCTTGCCAAGGTTTTCGACACCATCCCCCACTCTGGAATTATAGATAAACTCACTAAATCCCTATGTCACAAGATGGGTTGCCAACTGGCTCACTGAAAGAACCCACACTGTGAAAGTAGCAGACTCCAAATCCGACTTCAGACCAGTGACAAGTGGAGTACCACAGGGTTCAGTCCTGGGTCCTCTCCTGTTTGGTATGTACTTCTCTGAAGTACAGGCTAACACAGAAGGTCTTTGCCTAACGAAGT
>NC_056725.1:1878062813-1878077813 GCF_019279795.1 Protopterus annectens | reverse complement strand
GTGGATAGGTACACACTCATACATTGGTCACGCTTAAGTGCATTTCTTTCCTTTGAATTGGCTCATGACTCAGAATTGATTCTGATACTATAGCGTACACACCTGATACTGATCACTAACACATGGGTCTAATGCACTGGCCTGCATCTCAAGGTCTGAATTCAATGTTGTTGTTAATACTGTGTGCATGTTGTTTGTCTTTGTTTGTCTTTTCAGCTTTTCCCGGTTAGGGGTCGCCACAGCGGAACTCTGGTCCGCTAATGATTGGCAGTAGATTTTTATGGTGCCGAGTTGCCAGCCCGAGGCCCAACCTTCAGCGAAGGCACTCCCATTCACGCATGTTTTTCGGAGGCCACTCGACCGGAGGGAGGACATGCAGACTCCACACAGAAGGCATTCCAGTCGAGAATCGAACAGGAGAACCTCTTGCTGTGTGGCAACAATGCTACTGCTTTACCACCGCGGCTGTCCCCTTATGGTAATTAATAATAAATCACTACCTGTCTGCCACGAAAAAGTGATTCAGTCTATTGATTTTAACTTAACTAGTCTCTAGTCATCTGTCTTCATTCATTTGCTTTATACTTTTCTTAAAATCAGCATTTTAAAGTATGCAATGTACCTATTATTTTCTGCATTAATATTATGTCAACTCTTAATTTTCTATAATAAAATGAATATTATTTCAGCCTATTAAATCCTTCCCCACACAGTACATTTTCATTTGTAATACCTTTTTGTAACTGATCTACGCATACCTTCAGTCTTCCTAATTTATTTTCGTTTAAAATGTAAAGCTGCCTGTGGCAATTCCAATTAATTCTTGGCAAGTGCGGCATACAAAGATAACATTACCGTTCCTTCCAGTCTCAAATGAACAGTTCTGCCTATTGGCAAAATGTTAGGTAATAGATGTTCACATACATAAACACTGAGGAGCACACCTATGTTGAAATATGAACGGCAACTTTTCCTAACTGGCTGTGCCTAGTAATGACCAATGACAACACTGGGAAAACTGGAATGAACAAGACAAGATAAAACATGCTGAAAGTCAGAATGTGGTTATCCATTGTCCTTGCTGTTGCAAGTTTGCTGAATGACTTCCAGAGAAGCATTAATCAGCAAATGGAACAGGAAGACGGTGGAGGAAGTGTGGAAGAGCGATCACGCTGCTGACTCATCGATAACTGTGTAAATTATAACATCGATTTCTTTCAAACTTTGTTGTGTCTTCTCAATTGAGATGGATGCTGTTTGCACGTGGATGACACTGGAACCACACAGCAAACATAAGTGAGGAGAAAGACACAGGGAAAAAATAAAAATGAAAATTAAACAAAAGGCAAAAGAGGTGAGGAATTTGTAAGGCATAGAGCAGGCAGCATTACATCAGAATATATATAGGATAAAAGAACAGCAGAACGGATCGTAAATTTCTAATAAGCTAAGGAAGATAATGTACATGGGGGGTATGTCACCAGACAGTAGTGAAGTACGTAGAACATAAACTGTTGGAGGATGAATAAGAATAGAAAGGAAAGCAAAAACTCTGTATGCATATAGAGTCCCTGACCCAGTGCAAATATTAGTAAGTGACGGAGCAGAGGAGGAAAACTGGTAGAGGCAGAGAGAGCCATTTAACAAAGTGCAATAAGGAAGAAAAGGTGTGTGTGTGTGTGTGTGTGTGTGTGTGTGTGTGTGTGTGTGTGTGTGTGTGTGTGTCTACATGTGTCTGCGTGTCTGCATGTGTGTGTGTCTGCATGTGTCTGCGTGTGTGTCTGCATGTGTCTGCGTGTTTGCGTGTGTGTGTCTGTGTCTGCATGTGTCTGCGTGTCTGCCTGTCTGCGTGTGTGTGTGTGTGTGTGTGTGTGTGTGTGTGTGTGTGACTGCATGTGTGTGTGTGTGTGTGTGTGTGCGCGCGCGCAAGTTTCTGTGTGTGTGTGTGTGTGTGTGTGTGTGTGTGTGTGTGTGTGTGTGTGTGTATGTGTCTACATGTGTGTGTGTGTCTGTGTGTGTGTGTGTCTGCATGTGTCTGCATGTCTGCGTGTGTGCGTGTGTGCATGTGTGCATGTTTGTGTGTGTGTCTCCATGTGTCTCCGTGTGTGTGTGTGTCTGCATGTGTTTGCGTGTCTGCGTGTGTGTGTGTCTGCATGTGTCTGTGTGTCTGTGTGTGTCTGCGTGTGTGTTGTGTGTGTGTGTGCATGTTTCTGTGTGTGTGTCTGCACGTGTCTGTGTGTGTGTGTGTGTGTGTCTGCATGTGTGTCTGCATGTGTGTGTGTGTGTGTCTGCATGTTTGTGTGTGTGTCTGTGTGTGTGTGTGTGTGTGTGTGTGTGTGTGTGTGTGTGTGTGTGTGTGTGTGTGTGTGTGTGTGTGTGTATATATATATATATATGTTTGTGCATGTGTGCAAGCGTCTGTGAGTATTTGTCATAAGCATGAGTTTTTGCGTGTTTATGTGTGTAGGAGGTTATGTGTGTGTGTTTGCTCATGTACATGTACATATGTGTTAGTAGATGTATTTTGAGGGTTTTGTGTTTTGGAATTAAATAAATGTCATTGTGAAAAGAAATTGAAAATGGGGTAGAATTCCCCTCTCAGTGTAGTTCCACTGACTTTTTATGACCAGTATACCTCAAACAGAGCCACACCTGTCCAAGAGTATATAACTGTGGGAAAGCATAGTCTTATACGTGCATAGGTTGTTACTAGGCTAACAACCATTAGGGTCCTTACAAATGTAGCCGGGCACCCCAAAACATTTGGCTCCCAAGTATCATAGGTGTCTATATGGGGGGAGGGCATGTTAGTAGGGAGGTAACTAAGAATTTGTAAGGGGGCTGTTAGTTAAGATAATACTTTTCTTATTGATGGCCTCTGTCCATAAGGGACATGGGAGCTGACCGAATGTAAATTTATGATTTCCCATCCAGCTGTCAAGGTTTTGTTTGAAAAGGATCAGAGATGATCTCTGTTTTACATGGATGGGGAGCCTATTCCATAGTGTGGGGATCCTTTGGGATACAAATCTGTCTCTCCAGCATATTATGTTTATGTCACAAGTGAAGTTCATATCCTTGGATCTAGCATTTCTGGTGCTGTTTATTTTGTGCATGTGCAACAGAGCCATCAGGGTTGGGTCTGAGGAAGCCATATAAGCCAGACAAGGATCCCTCTCAGCAGCCTGTAGATGACTGAATACATATAGAGAGCCTTGAGGTGTTCAGTGTAGGACAGGGTATTCGTGCCCTGAATTCAAATGGTTGAGAAACCTTTGTGGGCATTCTAACTGTTGCAAGTTTCTGGTTAGATAGATGCCAAAAGGGGCATTGTATTCAGTGACAGGTCTGATAATGACCAAGTACAGTGGTATTGTAACTTCCTTGGACCTGGATGCCATATCCTTACCTATAAGTTGTGTGGCATAGAATACTTTTCATATCATCTTAGCTACATGTTGGTCAAATGCCAGAATGCTGTCTACATATGTTCCCAGATATCTCTTATTACTGGGTCGACTATTAGGGGTGTATTATCAATGGAGTAATTAAGTTGGATTGATAGTTTCCCAAAGGGCATTATAATGCCTTTTTTGATGTTGAGTTTTAGGCCATGGTCTTGACACTAGTTATTTGTCTATGTTAAAAACAATTGCAAGATGTTGATGTGTTGGTAGGAATCTATAATACCTCCCAATTTACTGCCATCTACAAATGTGGTGAGCCAGAGGCCTTGATTATTTAACTGGACTTCTGAGAAGTAGATGCCAAGCACTGTGCCCTGGAGTACTCTACTGGTGACTGGTGTCTTGGTGAAGGTGGTATCACCAATCCTGACTTCTTGGGTCCTGTCTGTGAGCTAGCCATCAGTCCAGGGAGTTTTGTAAGGATTTATGCCTCACTCAGAGAGCTTGTCAACAATGCCTGAGTGGGGTATTGTATTGAATACCTTAGCCAGGTCAACATATGCAACATGCACTGTTTTACCCTCATTCATTGCCTTGTTTACCCTCTCAAGGATGTCTGGCATATTGAGTAGGCATGACCCTCCCTTAACACAGCCAAATTGGGATGGGATCATTTCCTATAGGTTGACAATGTCCTTGTTTATCATTTCCATGATAATTCATTCCATGGCTTTGCATATTAGGCTTGTTAGCCTGATGGGTCTGTAGTTCTCCTGGGTTAGTTGATGGTCCACTCTTGTGGAGGGGAATGACTGTTGTGATCCTCCATTCACTTGAAATAAAGCCTGTTTCAAGGCTGTAGTTGAAGAGTGCTTCAAGTGGTCCTGATAATAAAATTAGGAAGGGTTGGCAGTAAGTACAGTAGGAAAAAGTGCGCATACAGAAAAGAAGTGAAAATAATGAATTAGTGAATGTGATTAGGTGGGGTGGGAAGAGTTGATATGATTGGACTAGAAAAGAAGAGGGAGACAGAATATTTAGTCAGGCCAAATAACTCCACATTTACACCACCTGCTATTAACTAGGTAAAGCAAGGCATAATGGCTATGTTGAAGATTTGGAGACAATCTTTTTGTATGCTTAAAAGAAAGTTTATTTCTTTGTTTTGCTACATTGACACCATAAGATAGGTCATTTTGCTTTGTCTAATTTGACTTGAAGAAAGGAGGTAGCAATGGAGTAAAGACGTCTATATAAAGGTTACTATATCATCAACCCAGAAGCATTTAATGGGACATAAAAGTCAATTAACCACCATTGTTGGCTGGGTGAGCAACTGACAGTTAAGAAATTATAACCAGATAAGCTTTTTGATGGCTTCACTGTAGTAAGAGCAAGAGGGCATATTAACAACAAAATGCATAGTCCTAAATACAGGCTAGATCACTTGTGCAATAATTTTGAATAAGTTAGCATCACATGAGAATTATATGGAAAGATGGATAACAGGAAAGGACAGGCTGTAGCTGTTCTAATATAATCCATCATAAAGCCTTTATTTTGTACTGCTTGCCAAACGTTTGATTGGATTTTGCAAAAGTATACTGTACATAAACCATTGTTAAGTTTATAGCAAAAGATGATTCCAGTGATCTGTGGATATTTTACTGTCCAAATGAATAAGTAGCCACAGAGATATGTAAGTTAGAAGCAGGTGATAAAAAAGTCTGGCATATACCCAAAGAACATCTTGTTTGTTTTGATGATATTTAGTTAAAGGCCTGTGTTTAATAACCATTTGAATTGAGTTAAATCCATTATGAAATACTGATTGTACAACACACAGAGAAGTAGCTGCTTTAGCAGACTCTGGTCATGGCAATCTGAAGAGGACATCAGGGATGTTACTGCACAACCATCAGATTACAAATGCAGAAAGCAAGTGGCCAGATATTGGCAAACAGCACAGAATAGTGTGTGGTTTATACTTTTTAGATATGTCCTTGCTATTTCCAACAATATAACCCTTCCATTGCTGTTTTGAAGTAACAAAGTACAGAAGTGAGCATTCAAAAAGAACATAAAGATATATAGTTAAACAGCACATCTGCACACAGACAGTAGGGAAATAAAAGCAAAGCAATGCACAGCCACCTCATCCAATGGAGAAGAACAGCAAACCAAGCCCAAGTACAGCCACCTCATCATACATACAAGTGAACACTGGGACATGATAAGCTTCACAACCAACCAACACCAACATGGCCAAAATCACACCAAGGCATCAGCAACTGTCACCATGCAACATACCACAAAACAAGGCTGAAAACTCCAAGGATTCACCACATTAAATTATACAATTTGTCACTGGCACCACAAATAGCAGCATAGGCCAGACCCACATCCACCAGAACCATGAAGCAGAATATTGCCAGTAGGTGACAGAAGACCAGGGTCTTTGCAGCTCAAGCCCTGCTTCACTGATAGGTGTCACAACACATTCACCTGAAAGCAAGATAAATTATACTCAGAAACTGTCAGTGACAAACTGTGAATGCACCCTCTTCTAGCTGATCCCAGCTACCAGTTTGACCCATCAATTTTCCAAAGACATCCTGCTCAGCTATGGCCCTTCCCCACCTCAGTCACAGCTTGTCGTCAGGTATATCTATATATATATATATATATATATATATATATATATATATATATATATATATATATATATATATATTTATTTAACATTTGTTTACTAGGAAAGTCTGATAGGGACAGAGCCCATTTTCAGCAGAGACCCAATGAGAAACGCTTCAGATGTATGTCTTTGGAATGTGGGAGAAAACCACAGCACCTGGAGGAAACCAGCACAAACTCAGGGAGGACATGCAGACTCCTCACAGAAGGTACTCCAGCTGAGAGACAGAGTATATATATATATATATATATATATATATATATATATATATATATATCTAAAGACAAATAGATGACTAAACAAGACCACTGGGTGCTGGTAGGAGAGCTGTTGGGCAAATTGTGCAAGCCACTAAAAACAAAAATTAACTGTGGGAAAGGACAGTAGTGTAGGAGCATCCACTGTGCTAATTCACATAACTATATAACATTCCGTTTAGAAAAAGTGAAAACCCTACAACCAGCTCATGCTATTACAAGGGATCTAGACTTTTAGTGTTGTGTAATAACTGACAAAGCAGGCTTTTTTCGTGAAAGAATGCATGTTAGGGGATGGTGAAGGTAGTTCTACATGGTACATGTTGATGAATTTGTGGAGTTAAAGTACAGATTTCATTTGTTTTTCTGCTTCTTTCAACATCGGAGGTGCAGTTTCCCCTCTGCTCACTTTGGCGAGGTACAGTACTTCAGTATGTAGAGCCACATACTTAACATGATGTGATGGCAGTGTTAAAATCCAAGAAAAGTTTATTTTTATCAGTAGTATCAGTTCCCTGGGAAGGAAGAAATGCAGACTAAACAGTACTGGTCCAAAGTGCTCAGCTAGTCCCTTGCAAAAATAATAACCTCTGACCATCTTCCATTTTCAACTGAGTCAATTTGTAACTTCAGAGCTCTAATAGAAATGATTTTGCTGAGATATCCAATCCACAGGGGAGGATGTATTTGGAATGATTTGGAATGCAGCTATTACAAACATCAACAATGCTGCTCATACTAATGTGAAGTTCTGAAATGTCCTGTAGGTCTGCTGCTCTTAAAGCGTAAGAACTGAAATGTTGGAATATCACTAGAGTGAGTCCCAAAGCATGCAGTCTGAATGGCTGAAAAACAATTTAAATATAGTAAGGCTCAGATGGCTATTTCTCAGAATATTCCCTTTTCTCTGAGCTAAAATGGTGGCTTCTGGATTGACTATGCACTAGGTGGTCATTGTGAATTACCGGGTGACTATTTCCTTTCCCATTCCATCCAGTTATTATCATTATCTTCTTCAGCTTTTTCTATTAGTTAATGGTCATACAACATCCGCGGTGGTGCAGCGGTAGCGTTGTTGCCTCACAGCAAGAGGTTCTCCCGTTCGATTCTCGGCTGGAGTGCGGGGAGTGCCTTCTGTGTGGAGTCTGCATGTCCTCCCCGTGGTTGGGTGGGTGTTCGAAAGACATGCGTAAATGTCGTTGAAGGTTGAACATCGAGCTGGCACCTCGGCGTTTGTGAAGGTCTAATGCCAATCATTAGCGGACCGGAGTTCCGCTGTGGCGACCCCTAACCGGGAAAAGCCGAAAGACAAACAACAACTAGTTAATGGTCATAGTAGCATCAGTAAGCACATATCTATAAACGTTAGTCAGAAGACAGCATTTGAAAAGAGCAAAGAAAGGAACACGTTAGAAGGGTTTAAGGACTTTGTAAGGTTGCTGATTACTTAACCAGAATAAATGAACTAAAAGTGAAATGAAAATGAAATGCCACTGTTCTTTCAGTATATGCAAACAGAAAATTAAATAGAGCACAGTATTCAAAGTTTTGAAGCAGATATTCTAAAGCAAAGGCATAGTATTATAACAGATATTCTAAACCAGAGGCATAGCTAGAAATGTTTATTTTGTACTCTGATACAACAGTAAATATTGTAAAAGTCCAGAGGCTGGAAAGCCAGATCCATGTGTTATACTTTCCACACACACACTTAATGTTCTACAGGACAAATTTAGCAGCAAATACCAATGTGCACAACTTAAGTTATTTATTTTATTTTTATCTATTTTATACTTGATAGCCAGGTGGTTGGACTAGTCACAAAACTCATTCAGCCAAGACTGAGGGCGGAGGCAAAACCATACACTGACCATTTACATTAATATAAGACTTGTGGTCAACTATAGTTACAATTACGCTAAGAGACAATGACAGCAACAATGATACTTAGTAATATTATCAGTTTATTCAAAACTAAGGGTAATTTCAGACAATAAATGCTGAGAGCTTTCAACATGTTAATTATGACAGTGCCTGTATTCAGTTTAAAGGGATACATACCTCACACCCTCTTAGTACAGAAAATCTGGACAAAGCCAAACATAAGGACTGGAGGAGATAAAAAATATAATTACATTATGGAGTGTGAGAAAAGGAAGAGGTATTGTGTGTGTGTGTGTGTGTGTGTGGGGGGGGGGGTATGGTGCTCTATTTGCATTGGAATGTGAGAAATAGATGCTCTCAAAGTGTATTTCTGGATAGCTATGTGTCAAGTGAAATGCAAATGTGGGTGGAAACAGAATTCCAAACTGCTGAACACATTTTAGAAAATGGCCTCTTTGTGGATCGGAGAGTGAAGAGGAAATCTTTGACATGATCATAGATCCAGGAGTGTGTAATCAAAAGGAGTGGTCACTAGTGTGAAAGAAGACTTTGTTACCCAGATGTGGGCAAACAAGTTAGATGTTAGTATATTGCAGATCTGGAATAATGTGGGCTTTTTGTTAGCCAGTGGGGTATTAATTCTGGATAGAAGTGAATTGTTAGCATTATGGTGTAACCATACCTCTCGACTGTCCAGATTTTCACAGAATAACCAGATTTTTGCCCCATATTTTTGGTCTATTGTTCATAAAATATGTGGTTTTCTGGCAAATCATTGAAAATTGAAGTCAGTAAATAATGATAGACATTTGAATTTCAGGCTTGAAATCTTTCAGAAAATGTATGCTAACAGAAAGCCTGTTATTCTAGCAAATTTCTAAGTTTATAAGAGCAATACTTAATATATGCCTCTATTTTTCGGCCTTTGTCCCCCCCATTATTTTGGATTTGTCTAGATTGTAGCAAATTGATTTAATATTTTGGGAGGATGTTGGTGTTGCAAGAACTTCAAAAAATGATAACTGGCAGTGAGTATTCAAAAAGGGCCATGGGCTTTACTTTTGTCCAGGTTATATGTCTGTCCCCTGGCTGTGGGAGTTACGTGATGGTTTGGGTGAGTCCACTCTCCTTTCTTCTATCTCCGGAGCAATGCAAACCCAGGAAGGCCTTTGGAAAGTTGAAATTTGCTTATGAAACTTCTTTTTTTTTAATTTCTAGGTTTCTAGACTTCATTGTTAGCTTCAGGTTCACATTATAACAGCCTGATGTCCAGTATGTTTAGTTATGCATTTTACATTTTAAGAAATTCAAAAGCATACAGCCAGATGGTAGGGGTGGATGATACAGTTCTGTTGTTCGATAATTTTTAATTTAAGTCTAGTGCATTTTGTTTATTTTGTAACAGAAAGGGTGCTCTTTACTAGTATTTTAAACAACTGACTGGACAAACGTACAGTACCTTTTACCCTGCAAACGTTGGTTCCATTAACATAAACAAGAATGCTTCTGATGACTATAAAAAACTTCATTTTCAACAATACCTTTCTAACCTCCAATCTATGATTAGACTGAATTATTGCACAGTTTGTATATTGCGCTTTACAGTCCTTCAGTGTGTAGGTGGGCTACCGTAGCATTGCACTTAATTATTGCACATCCATAAAATATGCCCCATAATAGGCTAGTTATGTAACAGATGTCATGGTTCTTTTCACAAGATTTCAACAGTCTAATGGAGAGCAGAAAGAAACTGTTTTTTAGTCTGGTGGTCTTACAATGCAGGCTTCTGTATCTCCTGCCTGAGGAGAGGTAAGTGTACAGACCATTGGCAGGATGCATTGGATTGATGGAAATCTTTTTGGTCCTGTTGATGCACCGGCATTTGTGTAGATCTTCCAGAGGTGTAAGGGAGGTGCCCACGATTCTTTCTGCTGCCCTTACAACTCTCTTGAGAGCCTTCCGATCCTGATTGTTACAGCTCCCATACCAGACTGCAATATTGTTGGTCAGGACACTTTCAATGGTGCTCCTATAAAAGGTCTGAAGTATGGAGCTTGGTAATTTTGCTCTCCTACGTTTCCTTAGAAAGTGCAAGTGTTGCTGAGCTTTTTTTGACTGGGCTGGATACATGGAATGACCAGGATAAGTTCTCTGTGACATGATCACCCAAGAACTTTGTACTCTTGACCCTTTCCACTGTTATCCCTTTCATCACTAGAGGTTTGTGTGGTATTTGAGATATTCTGAAATCAACAATCAACTCCTTTGTCTTGCTGACATTCAGTACTAGATTGATATCTTGCTGACATTCAGTGCTAGACTGCTGCTTTCGCACCAGACCAGTAGTTGATCAATCTCATTCCTGTAGGCCTCCTCCTCTCCGTCTTTGATCAGACCCATAACATTGGTGTCATTAGGGAATTTGATGATCCTATTCGTCTCATGTCTGGCCATGCAGTCATGTGTCAGTAGAGTGAAAAGGAGAGGGCTTAAGGCACACCCCTGTGGTACTCCTGTGTTCAGGATAATACTTCTGAAGCTGTTGTCTCCCACAAGAACCTTTTGAGGCCTTTCAGTAAGGAAGCTCAGAATCCAATTGCATAACTGAGAGTCTAGGTCCAGTTGAAGTAGCTTCGATATCAGATTCTGAGGGATGGCAGTGTTGAAGGTAGAGCTCAAATCGATGAACAGCAGTCTTGTATAGCAGTTTTTGCCTTCTAAGTGGGTCAGTGTTTCATGGAGAGGTAGTGAGATGGCATCCACTGTACTGTGGTATGTCCTGTATGCGAATTGTAGTCTGTCCAGAGTCACAGGTAAGACTGAGGCTATATGAGCTTTGACCACCCTCTCCAGGCACTTCATTACCATCGAGGTTAAAGCAACTGGTCGGTTTTCATTCAGAGTTGTCGGTTGTGATTTCTTGGGTACAAGAATGATAGTCATCTCCTTGAAGCATTTCGGAACACTGGCTAGATGGAGTGAGGTGTTGAAGATGTCAGTGATTACTGGACCCAGTTCTGTTGCACATTCCTTTATTACCCTGCCCATGATGTTGTCAGGGCCAGCTGCTTTCCTCAGGTTGACACGTTTTAGAGTTTTAGTGACATGGGTTATATTGAAGCTCAGCACCGCTGCATCCTTGTCTTCAGGGATTCTGCATACTGTTGTTTTGTTGTCAGCATCAAACCTACTGAAGAATTTGTTCAGTTGGTTCAGAAACTCGATGGTATCATCACATGAAGCTGATATAGGCTTGTAGTCAATGATGGTTTGAATTCCTTTCCAAAGTTGCCTGGTATCCTTTTGGTCCCTGAAGTGGCTTTGGATTTTTCTGCCATAGGATCTTTTTGCCTCTTTGATACCTTTGTTCAGTTTGGCTCTGGCCACACTTAAAGCTTGCATATCTTGGGATTTGACAGCTGCATTTGTTACTTTCAAGAGCCCATACTCCTCACTAGTTAGCCAAGGTTTTTGAATTGCCCATATGGTGATGAGTTTGGTGTTTGTTACATCCTCCACACACACTTAGAAATATAAGCTGTGTCCAAGTCAATATGGTTGTTTGTCACAGCAGCCTCTCTAAACACTGACCAGTCTGTACAGTTGAAGCAGTCTTGTAGAGCTGAGATTGCCCCCTCAAGCCAGATCCTTATTTGTTTTCTAGTCGGTGTACTGGTTTTCAGTATGGATTTATAAGCTGGAACCAGCATGATGGCTAGGTGGTGAGAGCTCCGTAGATGTGGATAAGGTTTTGCTTTATATGCACCTTTGATGTTAGTGTAGACCTTATCCAGTATATTTACCCCTCTTGTGGCAAAGTTTACATGTTGGTGGTAGTGGGGTAATACAGTCTTTAGGTTAGCCTGATTGAAGTCTCCTGCAATTACTATTGCAAGCTCTAGATTTCTGTTTTGCAGGTCACTTATAGACTGATATAAGGTGGACAGAGCTGGAGAGAGAGAGATACATCAAAACAATTAAAAATGATAAAGTTTTGAGTTTTCCTCCCTTATATGTTGGACACAGTAAGAAAGCCTTCTTTAATTACTTTAGTAGCAGTAGAAAGGGAATAAGGGATATCTACCAAATCACTCATCATCATGGATGGCCTCTTTGTAGGTAACCCTTTAGAACTTCATTAATTCACCATAACATTTGCTTTCTGAGAGACACAAATGACTCCAATATATTTTGATGAGAGTCCACAATTCATTTCTGAAAACAAAATATTGACATTTCTTTTCAAACTAAATATTATTATAGTACAAGTCCCAGTGGTAGCTAAGACATTTTCTGTAATAATACAAAATATTGTTTAGTTCCTCCACTGAAATGTTATACAACATTAATTTTCTTTAGCTGCCATATTCCTCCATCACAGTAAGATGCACTTGTTACCACTAGTGTAAACTCCCTAGAAGCCTATTGTCATGCTTAGTGTAAAGTGCGTTGAAGCCTATTGTCATGCCTAGTGTAAACTCCCTAGAAACCTATTGCCATGCGTAGTGTAAACTCCCTAGAAACCTATTGCCACGCATAGTGTAAACTCCCTAGAAACCTATTGCCACTCGTAGTATAAACTCCTTAGAAACCTATTGCCAGAAACCTATTGCCACGCGTAGTGTAAACTCCCTAGAAACCTATTGCCATGCGTAGTGTAAACTCCCTAGAAACCTATTGCCATGCGTAGTGTAAACTCCCTAGAAACCTACTGCCACACGTAGTGTAAACTCCCTAGAAACCTATTGCCACGCGTAGTAAAAACTCCCTAGAAACCTATTGTCATGCCTAGTGTAAAGGCCCTAGAAACCTATTAAAGAACTGTAGGCCTATAAGTCTTACTATCATTTTGGGCAAATGCTATGAAAGATGTAGCCATACTTTTAGTAATCTCTGACATATTCTGTCCTTGTAGGTCCCACACAACATGGTTTTCCTTTTGGTAGACTGTATTTAACAACACTATCTGATTTATATGAACTAGTACACAGTGCTGTTTGTATATGAATTCGAGCTTGTGGTATTTATTTGGATTTAAGAACAAACAGACAGACATGGTCAGCATTCCATTTGGATACAATATCCCTCCACAGACTGAAAAATTATTCCTTAGTCAATAATCGTGCATAAACCACTAGACTTCATAAAGATTAACAACCTTAAACAGATGTCAAAAGTGCCTACAAGAGGCAGAAATATGCTAGTTATCATACTGATAAATGTCCATGCCAGCTGTGCTGAACTAAACATTCCCCTTTTTCACTCTGATCATAGTGCCATGACATTCCGTATACATACCAAAGCAAATCTAAAAAAAATGCTACATGATCTTTTAGGACTTTTCAAATGAAAACGTTGGTTCCCTGAAAAATTGCCTTCTGTCAGTCTACTGGTGCTGTATACTAAATACCCCCCTCAACCTATTAATGAATTATCAGCTCTGTGTAACACTTTAACCAAATGCATCAAAATAACTCAACCATGTAAAACACAAATATGGTGGAAAATTCTTCTATATATGTAGCTGGTGTGGTTACAAAATGAGCAAATTAAAAAAGAGCATCCATCTCAATGCAAAAAGGCAAAGTTCAGTTCCAAGTGAGAAAAATTGCTAAAGAAGCAAACCACCATTTGAGATGAAACTTGCCACCAGACTGGTTTATAAAAATAAGTGCTTCTACAACTACATCTGAAAACTGAAGCCAAAGGACAGAAAGTAGTGTGTTAATACAACATAGTATCATTTTAACACAGCCTAAAGATAAAACCACCACACTAGCCTGCGGATCTGCTGCAAATTTCAGGCCACAAAGAGAAACTGCATCCAGTTGCACTTTCTGGAACATGAAATTTTTCTCAAAATTAAAATAAAACTGGTCACCGTTGTCCTCAATAAGGTAAGAAGCTCTAGTTCCACAAAACCAGATGCCAGGAAGTCTAATTTGTGCAATCAAACACGTCCTACTGTACTCCCTTATGGACATTCCTGATATTTGGACATGGGCTTTTATAGTTTCTGTCCACAAGGCAGGCCCTTCCATGGACCCTAGCAATTATACCCTAATCAGCCTCACAAGCATAGGTGAAAGGTGATGGAGAAAATTATCATGGAACTTTTTCAGCCAGTCCTTCTCCATGACATAACCAGGTATAGAGTGTCAGAGGTAGATCTTGTAAGCTTTACCTCATGAACAACACTGAAAGTGTGATACACCCCACCCTGGACAATGGTTTAACTGTTTATGCAACTCACCTTGATCTGACTAAAGCATTCAATATTACATATGTTAAGTTGGTTGTACACAACACATAAGAACAGGAAGTCTCTGCCTTCACCATCCCCTCTCATAAGTGCAGTCTGTCAAGGTTCTGGTCCATGGTCATTCCCTTTTGGCTTCTTTTGCTCATATGTGAACACTGACTGTAGTATCCGGCTCCCCAAATGAGCAGATGATGGTAAACTTAGGTTCCATAACCCAATGATATCACCTTTCTTTAAACAGCATTTAAAACTACACAGATTGTACATTAGAAATTACCTTGCTTACAGTGTCAGAAACGCGGCATTCTGGCAATTGTCAGACCCTTCCTCTTTTGCCAACTTTATGTACTATAATGGGCAACAACAAAAGACAACAAAAATCATAAAAGACCTTGAAGTCCATGTAAACAAAGACTCTTCATCTGAGAATCATAAAGCCAGCCGCTAAGCATAAGGAGCTCCCTGCTTTATCCTCTATGTGGTTGATAGTCATGC
>NC_056725.1:1878012813-1878060313 GCF_019279795.1 Protopterus annectens | reverse complement strand
GAGGCTTCAGATTGTTTCAATCTTTTTTTGTCTGTTTATTGACCTATTCTATGCAAAAGATTTGATATAGTTGTCAAAGTACGGATTTGTAGTATCATACAGAGCTTTTTCAGCAGCAGTGTATTAGATACCACACAAACTCTTAGCCACCACCACAGCAATTTTTTAAATTTACTACCACTTGCTCCACGTGACACTTAACCTTTTTTCCCTAGGCAAGCCAGTTATATGCACAAAGTACAAAACAAAAAGCAAGTATGCGAACCAACAAAAATTCTCAGTAGGCTGCATTTTGTGCCTCTCTGTGTGTGTGTGTGTGTATATATATATATATATATATATATATATATATATATATATATATATAAAACAGCTTCACAATAGCTATCAAAATATTTTTACACTAGTAATAAAATACTGGAAAATAAGAACACAAATGACTGTTTAGGTTAAATAACTATTGAGTAGCAACAATTACAACAGAGCTCAACAATGTGGCTTTGCTACTATCTAGTGGACAAATCCTGAAACTACTACATATATATATATATATATATATATATATATATATATATATATATATATATGCGTAACACTGCAAAAGTAGCTACCATTTTTAATATGTTTATGCTGGGGGGGGCAAGCCCTCCTACACCCCCAAATCCCCTGCAAATTATATATATCAACTCAGAGATTGCACTGCAATGGAGAAAAGGGTGAATTTCCTGACCCTCCTTATAAAGCAATCTCCATTGAAAAGCTGCAAGGTTTCAAAAAAAAATCTGTGCAACATCTGCAGGTGTTTTTTCTGTGTCTTGACTGTCGGGTTTGTGCATGTTTATTGTTGTAATGTTTCGATGTTGTCGTCTCGCTGCTTTTAGTTTCGATGTTGTGGTAACTCAATGAACTGATAGGGACCCATATATTAAGTTGTATGCCTTAGGGCTAGTTTTACAGGAAAACTTTAAGTATGTCACTAAGCAGCTTCTAATAATACTAACTAAAACTCTTATCCCCTTCCTTTGATATTTTTGTATAATTTTTCAAATCTTGAAATTTACAGTTACATTAGTTTCTCCTTCTATACTATATTTTCATTACATTTAGTTTCGGAATATTTACTTATTTTTACTTCTTTATTTATATTTGTTTTCTGGGGTAGCGCACTGATCTCAACGGACAATTTGCAAGCACAGCTCGGGTGTACAGAATCACATAAGAAATGAATAAAACATTTACAGACACAAAGATATGCTGACAAACATATATATATGTATACGCACACACACACGCACACACACACACACACACACACACACACACACACATATATATATATATATATATATACATATATATATATATATATATATATATATATATATATAGGTCTACTTTCATTAATCGAATTTATACTTACCCAAATTTTAAAAACACGAGACAATTTCACCAAAACCTTTCTACTGCGAATCAATGGATCACCAGTATATTTTTTCTAAGGGAAACAAACCACTTGACCACCAGGGTGAACTTTGCCCTTTTCCGAGTGTAGTGCGATCTCGGAGTTGGTATATTTAGTTAGGGGAGGCTTGGGGGGGCAAAACCCCTCACCTTAACGGGTTTAATTTGTGTCCATTTTTTTTTGTTTTTCCCTGGTGGCCAAGTGGTTCATATCCCTTAGAAAAAATATCAGTGATCTGTTGATTCAGAATAGAAAGGTTTTAGTGAAGCCGGTTTGCTTTTTAGTGGTTCAGGTAAGTGTAAATTAATGAAAACAGACCCATGTATATATATATATATATATATATATATATATATATATATATATATATATATATATATATATTTAAAGATACAAGAATATATTTAGTTTAGGTGCAGGATGGAGAAGGCATGGTCAGTTCAATACAGTTTACATTTTGGAGTTAGTAGGGTGGGTTGAGATTGAGAGATACCTGTGAAATTATATGTGAGGGTTTAGTGAAAAGTTTATGAGTGAGAGGAGATGATGTCTCAGGAGAAAGGGCTTTGTGAATTAGTTAGTGATCCTAGTAGGAGGTTGTCTCTCAAATGTACTGGGATCCATTTAGGTTTGCTGATACTTAAGCAGTGGTGCTATTATTGGGGGACTTAGTACTGAAACAGCAGATTTTATTGGACATGGTTTATAAGCTGTTTGACTTTGTTAGGGCTAGAGTGTGTCTAATAAATCTGATGAACTTCTTTGAGAGGGTAACATAAGCTGTGGACTGTGGTCATGCTGTCCATACAGAATATATTGGCCTCACACTGCATTTGTTACCATGCCACATGTTGACATAATTCTCAAGCTAAACAGATCCCTGTATAGTTAGGCAGATAGCAAACTGTCTGAGGGACAGAACCCTCACAGTGTGGGTGGCAGGAGTGTCTTCTGAGAACATGAAGGGGACAGTGGAGTTCCTCAGAAATCTATGCTGGGACCACTGCTATTCGGTATCTGTTTCTCACACCTCCAAATTAAAAAAAAATGGATAGCTAGTTACACAAACTGGGTGTCATCCTGAAGTCTCCCTCTGACATACAAAAGCCCCAGTTTGTGTTTCATGTGTTAATAGCTGGTGCAGAGAAAAAAAAACAGAATAAAAGTAAATGCTTTAAAGACCACTGCTGCTGCTTTGATAAGCAATACCTCCATCCAGGTTAGATTAAAGCTAATACCCCACTCCAAAATGAAGATGCTATGACAGACCTTGGAACATGGGTAGATAATGCCCTTTCCTTTAATCATCATGTTTCAACAGTGGTTAGGAAATCATTCTGTCTGGAATGGCTGATTACAAAAGAAATCTTTCCTAGATCCAAAGAAGTCCTTATCCCTCTATAATTTGCACTCATTAGGCCTATCATCAAATACAATGCCTTCTTTGGAATGTATCTTACTAGCTTCATGAAAGAGATGGGAGACACCAGTGGTTCCTAACTAAAAAGATCACAGGCACTACTGACCTGAGCTATCAGGATAGATTAGAAGCTCTGTCTCTTTATTCAGTTTCTTATAGGGATGATGCAGGCCTTTCTATTTGTGCCTTTAAGGATCCAGTAGGGCAATACCTCTAACATCTCCACAAATCAAACAGTTTAGCAAGCATTGGACTAGAGATCTAAATGTAATTCAGCAAACAAACAATGCATGGTTTAGAGAGAGTTTCATCATGCAATACCTACCCATTCTCTGGAACAAACTTCCACACTAAATTAAGAAATACGACAGCAGCTTGCCCTTCTTGGAGACATATCAGTTTTCGCAGACATGCCAAAACATTTTGTTTTCTCTCCTATTTTGCCTAATTGCAGTATGTATGCCACATGCAATTTACACATTGCTAGGCTGTTACATATAGATGCATACATTTATGCACCCACTTTGTCCTCACAGATGATACCTGTACAGCTGTTAGACCTCGACATCTTGTCTTTTATGTAGAACCATCTTTGTCCTTCATAAGGAGGGATATTCTTTTGGTAGGAAAATCCTCTTACTCCATCTGAGATAGTACCACATCCTCTACCAGCTCCTCCCATCTCTACTTCATTAACTGAACATAGAGCACTGGTGCTGTAGTCTGGCACAACACTGGCATACAAAGCAGAATGGTTCAGCTACAGGGTTGTGCATAATTCCTTGAGTTCAGTGAAGCCATTTTAAATGATTTATTTAAGCAATAACCGATAACGTGGTGTGGTATATTGAAGATTTACCCATGGCTGGGGTGGTTTAATCACAAGGGCGAAGCCTGAGTGATTAAATAAAGGCAACTGTGGGTAAATTTCAATATACCACAACCACAGAGTTGGTTATTGCTATTATGCAATGACATTATTTAAGAAAAAAAAAACCTTACTTTTCTTAAATAATGTTTTTGTATAACAGCGCATTACTGTTCTTCTCCAGCTGGTGGGATACTGCTGCTTTGTTTTGATGTACTGTGCATGCATATGGGACTTGCATTCCCATGCATACCGAGTACATCAATGCCTTGAAAAGGAAGCAACGGAGAAAAGAAATTCTCCATGGCTCCGTTTTTGTTTTCTTTTTGTTTTATTATTAAATAAAAGTTTGGGCTACTTTAGAGGTAGACGAGAGAGAGACAGAATGGAGGAAATGCAAAGAAAATCAGGTACGTGTCTTTAGTTTTAAATAACGTACCTGATTTTCTTTGTATTTCCTCCATGCTGTCTCTCAGGTATGTCCGAAGTACGGGCTATTGTTTTTTTTTTAATTTCTGTTGAAAAAAAAAAATAAAAATTTTGGAATATAAGAACGGGTGACCGGACCTTTTTCTGTTGGTATATTGTGGGATTTACAATGGGCATGCTGGTTTGGCTGGCCAATCAGCTTGCACATTTTTGAATACTAATGGCCAGTCATTGTATAATTCCACATAGTTTTGTTGTTCTTGTTTTCTGTTGTAACAGCTGAAGATGAGTTTGTCTTCTACATCATGACAAACTGTATGATTTAAGTGCAGTTATTCCCCAAAAGATAAAAGTGCAGGCTTAGTATGGGAAACATATGGAGAAAATATCTCTGGGTACTACTGAGAAATATGGAAAGAAGACACAGTAAACAGTGAAGACAAAGTAAAAGTGGGAGTCATGACAGATGTGTTATTTCTCTGTCTTTTGTTCATTCCTTTTTCCCACTAAGTGAACCATTGGAAGTTCTCACAGAGCTGTAGTTGTCAGTCCCCTAAAAGAGTCCTACTATAATGGTGATATAACAGAAACATTGGAGAACTAATTCAAAATTTAAGTCAGAAGTTAAGTAGTCTGAGGGTGCTCAGATCATTTTCAGCTGATTTTTATTAAAGATGGCACCCCCTGAAGGTCAAGATGCACAAAGGGGGCCTTCTTAGAAAAATAAAGCAAAACTGCAATTTGTCTGTATTCTGCACTTTCATCAAGCCTATGGATTCTTAAGGCTAACATGATTGGGTCAAATGATGAAAATGCCTTCAAATAACTACTTGCAGACCACAAGCATTGGAAAATAAAGATCACCTGGTTTACGTACATTAAATAACCTGATAATAGTAGGAAACATTCTGTCTGTCCAATCTGTCCCTTTAGGTGCATCTAATTTGTAAGTGTTGCCTTGTCCCACCTTTGGTTGACTGGACAGATCCCTCCTGTTCCTCATGCTCTTGTCTAAGGTTCCTTTGAATTCACCTACTTACCACCTACTTAAGCAATATGCTCCAGTGGTCCACAACTCTCTTGGTGGAAAAAAACTAAACTTAGATTTACAGCTCCAAGTTAAAGCGAGTACCAACAATTACATCTAATCCCTCCATCCTGTGTCCTTTTGCCTCAGCTCCACCCTCCAGTTTTATCATGTGGCATCATGTGAACCCATATTATACCCTTACTCCCTTGTTAAAATGTATATTAACATTTAAATGTCATTTTCATTTATTCTGCAGCATAGTTTAATTTCACTCTTGGTCATGTATAGTCTTACCTTTTCTGCATTTCTTTGATTCAGATGATTTGGCTTCAGGGTTATCATGTGGAACCTACAGTATGACAGCATATCTGGAGGACAGAAATAGAGACACAGTGTGAAAGAATGTTTCATGGAAATACTGCATCTGAATGGAATGGACAATTGTAACCTTGAATAATGCTCTCCTACTGTCATCCTATGTCTAACACCAGTTGAAGTCTTTAAACAGGTTTCATATTTGGCTTTTTAGCTACATACTACTGAGGGAGGCTTATGGTAAAAATCCATGTTTTAGTCACATGTACTGACTTCACAGACTGCAAAGTACTGGGGAATGCTTCCTCCTGAGCATACATGATGTGACGTGAGCAAGGCCATGCATAACAAAGGCCATATATGAGGTAACAGAACATAAATGAAGTGGTTAAACTAACCTTTCAAAAAAAAAAAAAGGACAGAAACTATATTACAATAACTTCAAATTAAGAATGACAAATGGGTACCATTAGTGTTGCCTATATTTTTTGGGCAGTGAGCAGAATAGTAGTGTAATTGTAAAAAGGAGCTGGCTAGCAAGAACTTGCAAGCAAAGTAGCAAAAATATGAAACGTGTTTCTGACTTTCTATCTATATCTATTTTTATACATAGATAGATATAGATATCTAGATATACAAAGGCAAATATATATATATATATATATATATATATATATATATATATATATATATATATATGTATGGGTCTCCTTAAGATGGTCAAACTTTTTAAAAGCTCGACTTTCATATGGCCGAGACCATATGATCGAACTTTTAGTTTGAACAGTCTGAATGGAGATCTCCATAGAGTGCGGAATGGGAAGATTTGCCTTTACCGCAATGTAGTGCAATCTCGGAGTTGGTGTATTTAAATAGCAGGGGGTGTGGGGGGGTGCAGAGGGGATTGCCCCCCTGCTAACACTGTTTATTTATTTATTTTTTTCACATTTTCGAACATTCAGATGTTCGATCATATGGCCTCGCCCATATGAAAGTCGAACATTTGGATGTTCGATTATGTGAAGAAGACCCATACATACAATACACACACACACACACACACACACACACACACACACACACACACACACACACACACACACACACACACACACACACACACACACACACACACACACACACACACACATATATATATATATATATATATATATATATATATATATATATATATATATAGACACACACTTACTTTTACTGAATGTTTTTATCCTTTGTTTTATAAATATGTAGTGCATGGAGTGTTGTGATTACATTCCAAAACTGGAAAAAGGATAAACCTGTTAAACACTACTGTAAAGTGAGTCCTCACCATACGAAATATTACATACTCCTAAGCAATGTTACAGTCAGGTGTAAGGGAAGTGATATTCCTTCACTCTTAACAGTCCCATGATATCTTTCCTCTTATGTCCATGTACGTTTCCAGATGTCAGTCTATAAGTAACTTATTTAAATTAGGGCAGTATTTAAAAATTGTCTGTGATTTTTCCCCCTTACTTTCTGTGTTTGCAACAAGACTCATTAAGTGCTTTATAGCTTTCAAAGATAGTAAAACATTGTTCACTTTTTTCTTTTTTTAGCTAATAGAACATTGAGTAGAAAAAAATTCCATGTGTTGCAGTCATTATCACTTATTCTCAACATGGATGCCCATATTCACCTCTGGAGTTTCACTCTCATAGTAAATTTCTTGGCATCTGTGTCTCTTACACATAATAACATGGTTACAATCACAGACCTGATTGTAACCCTCGATATACAGATACACAATCAGACGTGTTAGAAAAGCTATCTTCATCCAGTAACTGCTGTTCGTGAATTAGAGAAATCAAAGCCTACACAGAGGATAAATAACTGATATGTGGATCCTTTTAACATTTCCTTATTTTCCTGGACTGTAGTTTTAGAAGTGGTTCATAGCTGTTAGCACCTCATAATTTGGTACTAGCTAAACAATAACTTCTGCAAACCCCATTTGCATAGTATTCCTTTATTTTTAGTTCCAAACCTATTTGGAGTCAAAGTGATGTTTCATTTTTTTAAGTTTTATTTGATTTTACATATTCCAACAATAATTCAACAATTTGAAACAAACAAAAAATAAAAAAATGTATATACAAAAGCCCATAACAAGAATTAGATACACAAAACCATTAGTACTTTTCTAATAGATCATTAAATTTCTGCAAGGCTATGTATTGATGACTTATATTTCTAGTTCTCATTTCTATGGTCAATAATTCATTTTTACAAACAGATTTGGCTAGACAGATACATTCACTAGTAAAAGAGAGAGAAGTTTTGTATTTCCAGTTTTTAGTTATAATTTTCATACCAATAGCTAGGACAGACCAAAGAAGAGGTATTTGCAATACTGGAATAACGTCTGGGATTGGAGCATTGAACAAAATCAAGGAATCTGTAATAGTACAATTATCTGACCACAATCCTTGGCAAAAGCTTTTAAAATTAGTCCAGAAGGATGACACTATGTTGCATTTTATGATCATATGAACCCAATCTGCATCAAGGGCTTCATTACATCTCCAGCATTTTATTTTTTTTCTGATTTATATATAACAGCAATTTTGTGGGGTGTTAAAAAACCTCTGTGTAAAGATTTCCATGTATAAATCTTCCAGTATAGAGAGGAAGTTGATTTCCCTGCAGATTTTAAAAATAGTTTCTTACTTTTCTCAGAAAATTGGTCTTTATTTATTTTTGTCAACTAATTCCAGTATGACAATTCAGGGAGAATGAATTCAGTTTTAACAATCTTCATGTGATTGACATATATGACTTATCTTAATATGGATTATTATTTATATTAGAAAGGAAGTCTAGGATTTTTAAAATAGTTTTAGTTTGTATGTCTAACGCTATTTTAATTTTGCCTTGAATATATTCCTTACATTTTGTATATCTAACCAACTACTATTTTCCAGACGGTATTTAGCAATCAGATAATCAGCAGAATGTATTTTATTCCATTCAGAAATTGATGCCAATAAATTAAATTGCTATTCTTTAAGTCAAACATTTTCCTTGTATTAAAAGATATTAAGCATTCATTTGTGAAAGCTATAGGAAATAATATTATTAGCAGATCTTTGATTAGATCATTCAAATTCATAATTCTCTTGAATATTAATAGAACTTGATTTATGAAAGGGTAGAGAGTAAACTTTTGTTTTTCATTTAATATATAGTCTTTTAACCCCAACCAAAAGGTTACTGATGTCCAAATTTGTATAAGTTTCTATTATAGATTTATTATCTATTAGTATATTTTCATGCATTGATTTCCAACAGGAGGCATAAGAGGAGTCAAGCCAGTGGAGTATTACTTTAATAATTACAAATCTAGAATATAAGTCAATATTGAGGAAACCAATACCTCTCTCTTTCCAACTTTTGATGTGCCAGCCCATGGAGATTCTTGCTTTTTGTGGGATACCATAAGAACTTTAGTAAAACAGAGTTTATTTTTTTAAACCTTTTAAGAAGGGGAAGGATTAATGAATGACTAACAAATAAGATTTTTGGTAATATTATCATTTTGATCAACATATGTCTATCCTCAAATGTGAAAAATATTTTATTCCAGTTGTCTGTTAATTTGGATATTGTATTAATTAAGTTTTGGTAGTTAACCAAAATTGATTTTTTATTATTATTAGTCTCAATAGTAATTCCTAAGTATTTTAGCTGTAAATTGTCCCAGACAAATTTGTTGTAAGAGTTTAACTTAGTGGTTATCCCTTTGTTTATAAGTAAGGTTTTTGTTTTATTGTGATTAAATTTTAGACCCGAAATATTTTCAAAATAGTCCGTAGAGCTAATTATATGATCCAACAGAAATTCAATATTACCACTAGTGAGCAGAATGTCAGCAGCAAAAAGTTGAATTTTAGGAGAAAAAGTTTCATTTATTTTAAAACATTAATGTTTCTGTTAGATTTTATATAGTAAGCAAATAGCTCTATAATAAGTGCAAATAGCAAAGAGGATAAAGGGCATCCCTGTTTGGTACCTTTTAAGATATCAAAGGGGCTAGATATAAAGAAGGCTACTTTGACAAAAGAAACTGAGTTATCATAAAGCTTTTTAATTAATTTTATGAAATCAATGGAAAAGTTATATTCATTTAGTACTCTGAACAAGTGTGACCAATTCATAGAGTCATAAGCTTTATCTGTATCTAAACTTATTATAGATAACTCTTTTTATTTTTGTTTGCCATATCAGTCAAAGAAAAAAGTCTTAATATATTGTCTTGAACTTTCCTATTAACTATAAATCCAGTCTGATCTTCATTTACTGAACCAATAAGCATTTGATTTAATCTTTTTGCTAATATAGACATGAAAATCATGTACTCTACATTTAAAAAAGTGATATAGGTTCATAGGTTCATAGGTTGGTACTAGACTATCGGCCCTAGGGTCTATACAAGCCTAGCCATAACAATTCCTTGACTATTTCTTCCCACACTATTTAATTCACTGGACCCCTGTCTAGCAGGGTGATTGACATGATCCCTGGGGTGAATTTCCTTTCTCCATTCCAATTGTCAATGTTCCTTTTGAAGAGTGCCAAAGAGGTGCTCTGCTTCACATGTATGGGCAGTCTATTCCAGAGTCTGAGGAGTCTCTGGGACAAGAACCTATCCCTCCAGCATGTTTTGTTTATTGTGATGACAAGATTTAGATCCCTGGAGTGTGTGGCTCTGAGGGATTGGGATTTCTTTAAGTGTAGCATGTCCAACAACTCTGGGTTTGATATGGCCTTGTATGTTAAGCAGAGATCATCTCTAAGTACAAGATATGCGACAGAGTAGAGCTGGAGTTTTTTTTACGGCGGTCAACGTAGGGCATCTGCTTTAGGCCTGTGATTCTTTTAGTGAGGTATTTCTGTGGCCTTTCCAGTTGTTGCAGATGTCTTGAGAGGTACATGCCAAATGGGGCATTGTATTCTATAATGGGTCTAATGAGGGATGAGTACAGTGGAACAATGACCTCCTTTTTCCTGGATGAAAAGCCCTTAGTGATGAGGTGTGCACACAGAGGGATTTCCTGACTGTTGTGGCAATGTGGTTATCAAAGGAGAGACCACTGTCCACCTGTGTCCCTAAGTCTCTTATCACACTTTCAGTGTTTAGTGTACTCCCACCTATGTGGTAATTCATGGATACATGTTTTTTTCCCAAAGGGGATAACTATACACTTCTTGGCATTGAGCTTGAGCCCATGGCTCTCGCACCAAGCATCTGTTTCTGTAAGGCCCTTTTGTAGAGTATCCACATCATTTGGGGATTCAATAATGGCTCCCAGTTTGCAGTCATCTGCAAACTTTGTTAGCCAGAGTCCCTTAGTGCTGGCGTGTACTTCAGAGAAGTAGATGCCAAACAAGAGCGGTCCCAGGACTGAAACCTGAAGTACTCCACTTGTCACTTATCTGGAGTTGGATTTGGAGTCGGCTACTTTTACAGTGTGGGTTCTATCAGTAAGCCAGCTGGCAACCCATCAAGTGACATAGGGATTAATGCCCAGCTTAGTAAGTCTATCTATGATTCCAGAGTGGGTGATGGTGTCAAAGACCTTGGTGAGGTCCATATAGGCTGTGTGGACTGCCTTACCCTCATCCACAGTTCTGGAGACTGATTCAAAGAAGTCAGTCAGGTTCAGGAGACAAGAAGATCGGCCCTTCACAAACCCAAACTGGGTGGGGTCCAGTGTTTTAAGGTTGCCAATGTCTTTGTTTATAAGTTCCATGATGATACATTCCATGGCCTTGCAGATCAGGCTCGTCAGAC
Source organism: Protopterus annectens (assembly GCF_019279795.1). NCBI lineage: Eukaryota > Metazoa > Chordata > Ceratodontiformes > Protopteridae > Protopterus > Protopterus annectens. The sequence continues at coordinate 1,878,048,950 of NC_056725.1, read as the reverse complement.
TGATGGGGTAGTAGTTCCCAGGATCCAAGCTGGATCCCCCCTTGTGGAGTGGGATAACTGTAGCTGTGCGCCACTCAGTGGGCATGAAACCTGAGGTGAGACTATGATTAAACATGACACTAAGGTGAGGTGCCAGTTCATTTTGTAGGTCATGTAATGCACAGCCTGGGATGTCATCTAGTCCCATGGATGCTGTATTCTTAACTTTGGAGAGTGCGTTTTTTTTACCTGTGTGGCCGTTATTACCAGAATTTGGCAATCTTCTGATATTGAGATGGGCCGTATAGGGGGTGAGACGGGGGTGAAGTTGGCACTGAATTGATCTGCCAGGATATTGGCAATATCCTTGGGATCAATATATTTAATGTCATTCTGTTGTAGCTCAGAGCAGATCTGAGCATTATCATTTAGATTCTTGACATAGTTATAGAATGCCTTGTGGTTGTCTTTGGAATCTTTGGCAATTTTATTTTCATAACTAGCTTTGGAAGATTTTATGAGGGATCTCAGCTTCTTACTGAGGCTGGTAAGGGAGTTTTTTGCATCCTGGGATTTTCCTATTTTCTGCACCAGTTTCTTCCTTTTGTTGTAAAGTTTGTTTATGGCAGGGGACCACCAGATTAGCTTCCTTTTTTGGAGGAGAGCATCTTGGTTCTATTTGGGATGGCACGATTCATGCATGAGTGGATGTGCTCATACAGTGCCTTAGTGTAGGATTCAGCAGTCGAACTTTCAGTTCCCATCTGCATGGTTGTTACAAAGTTTGTCACTTCTGACTTGAGTAGCATGAAGTTGGCTTTGGAGAAATTTTTTATGGAGGTTTCCTTACTGGGGGTGTGGGAGTGGGATGTGGATATTAAGGGTGATTAGCTTATGGTCAGACCTGACCAACGAGGGGGTGACCATAGGTGTGGTGCATCGATTTCCCATGTTGGTAATGACCAGGTCTAGGATACTGGAGCCCCTGGTGGGACTATGGATTAGTTGATCCAGGGGATTGGAATTTATGAATTCCAAGAACCGTTGGGCAAAGGTGTTGCTACACGTGTAGTTTTCCCAGTTAATGGCAGGGTAGTTGAACTCACCCAGTATTAGTGTGTTTGGTTGTATCTTAATTTTTTCCTGTATGTTTAGAAAGGTGTAGTGAGAATCTTGGGGCATGGTGGGGGATCTGTAGCAAGCTACAATTTGGATTGCAGTCTTACCTAGTGTTAATTACACATGGAGAATTTCAGATGCATTGTGATGGGAAACTAGCCTGGTGGTGTGAATATCCTTGGTGAATATGGACACTCCCCCACCTTTAGTGTTTCGGTCCAGGTTTGGTGGCCGAAAAGTGTGGTAAGAGTTGTAGCCTGGTACTGCAGGGGTGCTCTCTGGAGCCTTGAACCAGGTCTTGGTTACTGCACAGATATCGATGTTCTCCATTTTTAGGAGTGCCTCGAGAGTGTGCATTGTGAGGTTTAGACTTCTAGCATTGAGTAGCATTACCTTCAGAATTTGCATGCTTGTACCTGTTATGGTGGTGGTTTTGTCCTTTGAACTTTACCTGAAAAAGGCAAAGCATCATGGTCTGTCGATCATGTCGTCACAGGCAGACATATACTGGATCCTCTTTGAATGACACCAGAAACTTAGTCAATTGTTGTAGTCAATCATTTTGTCCTTATATTGTGGTATCATTCTGGGTGAAGGCAGGATGCTATTCAGGGTTAGGATCATACCTGCCTGGGCCACATGATCCAAGAGCTCTTCCATGTCTCTTTTCATGTAGTACATGGAGGTACATCTCAAGTCATTCACTCCAACATGGACAATGACAGAGTCATATTTGTATTTGTTGTGGAGTGACTTGAGTGCATGCATTATGTGACAGATCCTGGCACCCGACAGGCAGCTGACTGTAATTTTCTCCTTGTTCAGCCCGGTGAGGGAGACATCAGTGTGCCTGACTAGAGAGTCACCTATGACTAAAGTGTTAGGTACATTGTCTTGCCTTAGGGTGGCACACTGGTGTTGTGAGCTATGTGACACTTTGGTTGTGATTGGTGTTTGTTTGCATTTCAGCTTCGGAGGTCCTTATTGCTTGGGCAGGATAAAGTTAAGGGCCTCTGCATATGTGGATTTAATGTTGCTATGTGTGGGTGTTGGTGGTGTGGGTTTAGAAGGGCTATGTGTTGCTTGAGGTGTAGTGCAGGTGTTAACCTTCTCCTCTTGACTGTCTAGCACAATCTTGGGTGGAGAGAGCTTTGCTTCCAGTTTGGCTATGTAAGTGCATCTCTCACAGGTTGTAGTGTTGGGTGGTAGGAGGAGATGGTTGTTTGTGTACATGAGGCAATTTCTGCATTGCCCCAGTATGCCCAGATTCACCAGGTGGACAGGAGAAATCACCAGAAGCTGACCCTTGGACATGCCTGGTTTGGTGCTTTTTTTGTAAAGTACAGGAGCTGTTTTCCCTTGCCTTAGCAAGGTACTTTGCAATTATAGTCTGTTTAGTGCCTACGATTAATTTCTCCTTATTAACAAGGAGAGTTGAGTGCTTGTATCAGTTTAAGGCTTCCTAGTGCTTTCCAGCAGGTATTAGAGCAAGTGCTAGTCACAGGGATACTTAAAGGTAAGATGAAAAAAAATGGTTTATCCTAAACACTGCAGTGCACACTAGATAAGTTAGATGTGAAAGCAGGTAACTTAAGTTTTACCTGTCTAAAAAGTTAAGTTTTAGTGGAGAGTCACTACTTTTAAAACAGCAAGATAGATTGAAAGGGGGTGGTCACTTTTTTATTCTGGTACTATGGAATACAGTAGGATGGCCAATAAATTTAAATAGTTGAAGGGGAGTGATTTCACAAAATGATAATTTTGTGCTTACTCACACAAGCCAGTGAAAGCAGAGAGGAAATGAGATATATGGTCAAATTAACATAAGAGGCAGGCAACTAGAAAGACAGTGGTACTGGGTTGATAAGAAGAACATACAGCAGGGCCCTTATCTGATTTTAAAATGGATGTAATAAGAGAATATCTCCATGATGAGGGAATATTAAATTTAACCTTAACTTCTTCCAAAGTATTTAATACATGTTTTAAATATTATCAAGTAAAAGCTTAATTATACAGTGAGCCCCCATTAATATTCCAAAACATGCACGCTGATTGGTCAGTGTGCACGTTGTAAATCCAAGACTTATACTAATGGAAAAAGGTCCGGTCGCTCGGACTTTTTCCATTAGTATGGTTTTTTTTTTTTTTTTGGACAGCAATGGAGAACGGAAGAGCTCCGTTGCTGTTATCCCGCTATGTTGAACAAGTTTAACATAGTGAGATATCTTAAAAAATAGCAACGGAGATCTTCCTTTCTCTGTTGCTTTTTTCAAAGCTGTCTTGCGATGTTAAACTCATTTAACATAGCGAAACAGCTTTAAAAAAGCAACGGAGAAAGGAAAATCTCCATTGCTTTTTTTTTAAAGCTATCTCGCTATGTTAAACTCTTTTAACATAGCGAGACAAGTTTTTAAAAGCAACAGAGATCTTCCTTTCTCTATTGCTTCCACACACACAGTTCTGATGTATTGCATAGCCATACGCATGCGCAGTGCATCAGAACTGCCGCAGAATACTGGACAGCTGCGGAAGGGCAGCAATGAGGCATTATACAATGCCATTATTTAAGAAAAGTAAGTATTTTTTTTCTTAAATAATGTCATTGTATAATAGCAATAACCCACTTCTGGGTGTGGGTAATGCTTGATTTATCCATGGTTGTCTTTGTTTGGCCACTTGGGCTTCACCCTCATGACCAAACCACACCAACCGTGGGTAAATCCAGCATTACTCACACCCAGGCGTGGGTTATTACTTAAATAGCTCATGAAATATACCCTCCATATCTGGTACTTTATTAGTTTTAAGAGTTTTAATTTAGTCTTTTAATTTCTTAAAGGCAAAAGACGTATCTGTCTTTCTTTTCTTTTCTTTTGATAGTTTGTTATGCATGTTTTCTTTTTAAAAAAACTATCCAATAAGTTGCTGTTACTCAAGTTTGACTTTGTTTCAGTAATTTCTTCGTATCACAATAGTAAAACACATAAAAGCAAATAATCCAACAAAAATGTCACAGGAAACCTTCTCCTTGAAAAGAACCAGACATCAGGCAGCATAAGGTTATAAGCGCTTTCATTCCCTTTATTCACACTCAATACAAACAGAACTTCATCAGATACAAAACCTTACACATTTCCCCCCTTTTTTATATACAAATTCAATTGATTAATCACAATCAATTAACTTAAATTAATTAATTAGTTGTGTGCTCTCAAGTTAAAAATACATTAATATGTTCTTTCTTTAAAAATATATAGCTGTGTATAATACATGAATAGTTCTCCTATAAAAAACACATATATAATAAACATTTCATCTGTTAAGAAAATATGTTTATAAATAACAATACATATATTAGATACTAACTTAATTGTTTCCTTGTTCAACCACTTAAACCATTTTTATCTAATCTCATCTGCCTTTAAATGAAGCAAGCTCCTTAGAGAAATCCTGTCATTGATACCAGGAAAAACTGTGGCATTTAACAAAACCTGCCAGTGTGTTTCCCTATATTCTAAAAAACAGGGCCAATTAGCCCCCCTCTCCTGTCTACCTACCTTTTCCAATACACAAAAGAGTTTATGCTGTGTTTAAATAAGGCATTTGTTTTGTCTTGTCTCTTAATTGCATAAATGTGTTGGTAAATTCACTTTTTTAGCTTGTTTTTCTTTTTTCCTATATAAAATGCACAGCATGACTGGCACAAGGCCACACAGACAACTCCTTTTGTATCACAGTTATAATTCCCTGTCACTGGAATTATTCTATTGTGACCCTCTATCACTATATTCCAACATTCATAGATGTACCTACATTCCCTGCAGCCATTGCATTTCCTCATATTACCTAATGGAATCCTATCATTGTCTTTCTTCCTTTCAAATAAGTTCTTAATGTTGGATCCTCTTCTGAAAACTATTTTGGTTTATTACCCAGTTTTCCATTAATCCATTTCCCCCAAAAACACAATTCCAGTTCTTTTCCACCATTTTATGGACATCTACACTATCCTCGTTATATGTTAGCACACAGCAAGTAGTTACCTCTTCTGTCTTCTTAACATTCAACAAACTCTCAGTTTTTTTCAGTAATGGGGGATAAAACTCTTCTCTCCTGCTTGTTACATAACTTTCCTGTCCCTCTAGGACACTAGTTGGGTAACCCCTTATTCCCAGCATAGTCTTTAACTCTGCCATTTGTTCTTTAAACCTTTTGTCATCTGTTGTTAGTCTTGATATTCTAATCATTTGGCCCTTTACCAGATTTCTTTTTTGCCAAAAGGGGCGGTCACTCTCAAAGTGCAGATTATTTGAGTGGGTGGGCTTCCTATATACATGATTCATAACATCCATCCCTTCTGTTTTTGTATAGGTGGATGTCCAGATAATTAACTGCTTCTTTCTCAATTTTACTGGTAAAGCTCAAAAAATCAGTAGTGGCAGTGATGTAGTTCAGAAAATCATCTGCCTCATCAAGCCCCCCCTTCCCATAATATTAGAATATTGTCCAAAAATCTATAATATCTAAAGATATTTTTCCTGAACATTGAATTTACCACAAATTTGGTTTCCCAATACCAAAGAACGATATTAGCAAATATTGGGGCTACTGCTGCACCCATTGCTACACCTCGTGTTTGCTTGAAATGTTCCCCCTGAAACCACACAAAATTATTTTTCAGAACCAATTCCATGAGGGTAGCCAGGACATACACCGTATCCCTTGAAAATCTGTTTCCTTCCCTTAGTGCTTCCTGGAAATATTTCATTCCTTCGTCATGTGGGATACAAAGAAAAAGGTCCTTAATATCAATGATCAAGGAAATAGCTTCTTCCTTGAACTCGTTGTTTGCCATGCACGGTGATAAATGCCAAGAGTCCTTCAAGACATGTTTTGTATCCTCACAACATCCTTTTAAATGGAAATCTAACATTTTTGATAGAGGTTCTGTTTTACTCCCTCCTCCTGCCACTATGGGTCTCATCGGTGGTCCCTTAATGATTTATGCATTTTGGGGATCCCAAAGAAGGCTGGGGTTACAGGGTTGTTCACCTTTATGTATCTCACCTCATCTTCACTGAAGGTATATTCCTGGAAGAGTTTTTCCAAAATCATGTCTAATCTAGGATTAAAGATGTTAACCTCATTCAGTGATGCTGCACTAAAGTAGGAACTGTCATTCAAATATTTCATCATTCTGGTAATGTAGTCATAATGTTCCATTACAACGACCCCTCCCCCCGCCCTGGAACTATATCCCCCACTGTCTGTAATACTATATGCAAGCACTGTGTTAAATATTAAAAATTAAAACTGTAAAGAGATTTAATTCAGTTCTACACACATACATTTCCTAACAGTCAAACTAGCCCCAAATCAGACTCATTAAAGTAACTAAATTACTAAATTATTGTTGAAAAGGAAAGAGTGAGAGGTCAGAAAAGAAAGGAAAAGGAATAAAAAATAAAAAATTAAAAATTAAAACTGTTTGAGTATGGTATTTCCATTTAGATTCATATTAGATTAGTTAAAATAAGCTTATTACTATATGCTTTACTCCCTCTAGTGGAAAACTGCAATATTACACTAACAGTACTTGTAAATTGAAATTAATGTAAGGAAAATAGAAAAGTATTATCTTTATAAGTTCATGGGTACATACTAGGCTATCGGCCCAAGGGCCTAAGTAAGCCTAGCCAACAAAGTTCCCTGGCTTACGCCAACCCAAGAAAGTTAATTTCCTGTGCTCCTGTTGAGCAGAGCCAAAGAAGTGATCCCCAGGGTGTATTTCCTATTTCCCATCCACTCAAACATTTTTTCTTGGAGTACTAATGAGGAACTTTGCTTGACATAGATGGGTAGCTTGTTCCAGAGTATGGGAAGTCTCTGGGACAGGAATCTATCTCTCCAGCAAGTCATGTTTATTGTGGTGACAAGGTTTAGGTCCCTAGAGTGTGTAGCTCGGAGGGATTGGGATTTCTTTTGGTGCAGCATGTCCAACAGCTCTGGGTTTGACATAGCTTTATATGTTAGGCAGAGATCACCTCAGAGTATGTGATATGCTACAGAGTAAAGCTGGAGTTTTTTGAGACCAATCAGTGTAGGGCATCTGTTTGAGGCCAGTAATTCTCTTTGTGAGGTACTTCTGTGGCCTTTCCAGCTGCTGCAGATGTCTTGTGAGGTACATTCCAAAAGGGGCATTGTACTCTATAATGGGTCTAATGAGTGTCAAGTAGAGGGGAACAATGACCTCTTTTTTCCTGGATGAGAACCCTTTTGTGATGAGGTGTGCTATGTAGAAGAATTTCCTGACTACTGTGGCAATGTGATTATCAAAGGAGAGACTACTGTCCACCTGGGTCCCAAGGTCTCTTATCACAAATTCAGTGTTAAGAAGACTACCACCTATGTGGTAGTTCATGGGTACAGAGTTTTTACCAAAGGGGATAACAATGCACTTTTTGGCATTGAGCTTGAGGCCATGGCTCTGACACCAGGCATCTGTCTCAATAAGGCCCTTCTGTAGGATGTCCACATCATTTGGGGACTTGACTATAGCTCCTAGTTTGCAGTCATCTGTGAACTTTGTTAGCCAGTGGCCTTCTGTGTTAGCCTGTAATTCAGAGAAGTAGATACCAAACAGGAGAGGTCCCAGGACTGAACCCTGTGGTACTCCACTTGTCACTGGTTTGAAGTCAGATTTGGAGTCTGCAACTTTTACAGTGTGGGTTCTGTCAGTGAGCCAGTTAGCAACCCATCTTGTGGCATAGGGATTTATACTTAGTTTAATGAGTTTAGCTATAATTCCAGAATGGGGGATGGTGTCAAAAGCCTTGGTGAGGTCAAGATAGGCTGGGTGAACCACCTTACCCTCATCTACGGCTTTGGTGACTGCCTCAAAGAAGTCGAACTGGTTCAGGAGCCAAGATCTGCATTTCACAAACCTGACCTGGGTGGAGTCCAGAGTATGGATGTTAACAATGTCTTTGTTTATGAATTCCATGATGATATGTTCCATGGCCTTGAAGATGAGGCTCGTCAGGCTAATAGGGCGATAGTTCCCAGGATCAGTGGTGGCTCCCCCTTTGTGGAGTGGGATAATTGTTGCTGTGCGCCATTCAGTGGACACAAAGCCTGATGTGAGGCTATGATTGAACATGGTGCTTAAGTGGGGAACCAGTTTGTTCTGAATTTTGTGCAAAATGCAGCCTGGGATGTTGTCCGGTCCCATGGATACAGTGTTTTTGGCCTTAGAGAGTGCTGCTTTTATCTGTGAAGTTGTGATTACAGAGATTTGGCATTCTTCCTGTAGAGATATGGGCCCTTTAAGGGGTGAGGGGTGGGTAAAGTTAGCACTGAACCTATCTGCCAGGATGTTGGCAATATCAGTTGGTTCTGTAATTTTTGTGCCATTGTGCTGTAACTCAGAGCAGATCTGGGTGTTGCCACTGAGATTGTTGACATAGCTGTAGAATGCTTTGTGGTTGTCCTTAGAATCAGTGACAATCTTGTTTTCATAGCTAGCTTTGGAGGATCTTGTAAGAGATCTTAGCTTCTTGCTGAGGCTGACCAGGGAGCTCCTCCACTCATGGGATTTTACTCTCTTTTGCAATAATTTCTTCCTTCTGTTGTAGAGTTTGTTTATGACAAGAGACCACCAGATTGGCTTCCTTTTTTTGGAGGATAGCGTCTTGGTTCTGTTTGGGATAGCACAATCCATGCACTCATGTAAGTGTTTATAGAGTGCATTTGTGTAGGATTCAGCAGTCATAACTGTATTGTCCATCTGCATGAGTGTTATGAAGTTCACCACTTCTGTCTTAAGAAGCATGAAGTTAGCTTTGGAGAATTTTTTTACCGTGGTTTCCTTAAGGGGGGTGGGGGCGGGATGTGGATATCTAGAATCATTAGCTTATGGTCAGATCTGACCAACGGGGAGTTGACTTCAGGTGTGGAACACCGGTCACTCATGTTGATAATGACTAGGTCTAGAATATTGTTGCCCCTGGTAGGGGTGTGGAAAGGTTGATCCAGGGCATTGGAATTTATGAATTCCAGAAAGCGGTGAGTGAAGAGTTGGTACATTAGTAGTTTTCCCAGTTAATGGTGGGTTAGTTGAAATTGCCCAATGTTAGGGTGTTTGCTTGAATATTAATATTTTCCAGTATATTATGAAAAGAGGAGTGGGAATCCTTGGGCATGGTGGGGGATCTGTAGCAAGCTACAATTTGGATTGCAGTTTTGCCCAGAGTTAGTTGCACTTGGATAACCTCGGCTGCATTATGCTGAGCAACTAGCCTGGAGGTGTGGATATCCTTAATGAATATGGACACACCTCCACCTTTGGTGTTTTGGTTCAGGTTAGATGGCCGAAAAGTGTGGTATGTGTTATAGCCTGGTAATGCAGGGGTGCTCTCTGGAGCCTTGAACCAGGTCTCAGTTACTGCACAGACATCAATGTTCTCCATTTTAAGGAGTGCCTCGAGTGATTGCATTTTGAGATTTAGACTTCTAGCATTGAGTAGCATTACCCTCAGTTTTTGCTTGCCTGTTCCTGTTATGGTGGTGAATTTGTCATTTGAACCTTGCCTAAAAAGGCACTATAAGGGCAGCAAGAGCCTTTGCCAGTATCCAGAATCCCAGAGGTGACAGGTGAAGGCCATCTCTGGCAAAGCATCGTGGTCTGTCGACCATGTTGTCCCAGGCAGATATACTGGATCCCCTTAGAATGACACCAGAAGCTTAGCCAATTGTTGAAGTCAATCATTTTGTCCTTGTACTGCAGTATCATTCTGGGTGATGGCAAGATGCTACTCAGGGCTAGGTCATATCTTCCTGGGCTAAAAGATCAGAGAGTTCTTACATATCTCTTTTCATGTAGTCCAGGGAGGTACACCTCAGGTCGTTCCCACCAACATGGACAATCACAGAGTCATATTTGTACTTGTTTAGGTGATTTTATTTAAAAGATGTTTCAGAAACAGCATATTTTAAAACAAATAAAATTTAAATGACTAACAGGTGGTTTTATTTGTCTCTAAGCGTTTTTGTTATCTTTAACTTCAAAAAAACAAAATTGCCTGAATATCCTTGTGTTCTGACTGTGCTTCTCAAACATTTTGGAAATATAGAGTATATTTTAGTGCATTTATTAAAACTGTATTTGCCTTCATATTGCTACAATTCAAGTGCTCTAGGTTGCACTGCATCTGAATTGTTTTAGTGTGTTTTAATTGCTTTTCTGTATATATGGACTTTTCTGTATATGTAGACTAGCTACTTATTCTACTGTATTACTGCCTCTTAAATTGTTTTTCAGTTGTGCATTTGCCTTGCTTCATTTAAAAAGTTTTAAACTGCTAATTTTGTAGAGTTTTACTTGTATTTACTGTTTAGGGCTACACACTCAAGTGTGTTAGCCTTTTCTGTGTTTATTTAGTGTATTATTGCATTGTTTAGCCTGTTTTAACCAAAAAACAAAAAATATACTATCTTGTTTACTCATTTCCTGCCTTTCCTAACTAGTATAGTACAGATCACAGGCTTTGCTAGTTTCAGGACTTTCTTTTCTGTGTTCAGAGCTATCCAGACCTTGCTGTGGTAGGGGGAAGTCCTACTGCTTACCAGTGGGAGAGGAGTGGTTTCCAGCTCAGAAATTGTAATCTTAGCCATTTTGGGCTGATTTCTATCCCTTTCAACTTTCTGGCTTAAAAATGCACGTTTGCGCATTTTTCGCATTGTGCAGCACCGCAGGGCTACAGTTAAACTATTCCAGGTGCGAAAAAGTCTGCTCTTCAAATTTTCCCTTAGAACTAGCTGGTTTCTCAGTAGTAGCACTAAAATCTGAACCCCTGTGACTACCACTTGCTCTAGAAGCTGCTGGAAAGCACTAGGAAGCCTTAAACTGATACAAGCACTCAACTCTCCTTGTTAATAAGGAGACATTAATCATAGGCACTAAACAGCCTATAAATGCAAAGTACCTTGCAAAGGTAAGGGAAAACAGCTCTTGTACTTTACAAAAAAGCACCTAAACAGGCATGTCCAAGGGTCAGCTTCTGGTGATTTTTCCTGTCCACCTGGGCAATCTGGGCATACTGGGGCAATGCAGCAACTGCCTCATGTACACAGACAAGCCTCTCCTCCTACCACCCAACACTACAACCTGTGAGAGATGCATTTACATAGACAAACAGGAAGCAAAGCTCTCTCCAGCCAAGATTGTGTGAGACAGTCAAGAAGGGAAGGTTAACACCTGCACTACACCTCAAGCAACACATAGCCCTTCTAAACCCACATCATCAACCCCCACACATAACAACACCAAACCCACATATGCAGAGGCCCTTAACATTAACCTGCCCAAGCAACAAGGACCTCCGAAGCTGAAATGCAAACAGACACCAGTCACAACCAAAGTGACACATAGCTTACAACACCAGTGTGCCACCCAACAACAGCCCCTAAGGCAAGACAACATAACCAACACTTTAGTCATAGCTGACTCTATAGCGAGCACACTGTTGTCCCACTAAACAAGGAGAAAATTACAGTCAGCTGCCTGTCGGGTGCCAGGATCCACCACATAACGCATGCACTCAAGTCGCTCTACAACAAGTGCAAATACAATTCTGTCATTGTCCATGTTGGAGTGAATGACTTGAGATGTACCTCCCTGGACTACATGAAAAGAGACATGGAAGAGCTCTCGGATCATGTGGCCCAGGCAGGTATGACCCTAGCCCTGAGTAGCATCCTGCCTTCGCACAGCATGATACCACAGTATAAGGACAAAATGATTGACTTCAACAATTGGCTAAGCTTCTGGTGTCATTCAAAGGGGATCCAGTATCTGTCTGTCAGAGACGACATGATCGACAAACCATGATGTTTTGCCAGAAATGGCCTTCACCTGTCACCCCTGGGATTCAGGTTACTGGCTAAAGCTCTTGCCACCCCATATAGTGCCTTTTTTAGGCAAGGTTCAAAGGACAAAACCACCACTGTAACAGATACAAGCATGCAAAATCTCAAGGTAATGCTACTCAATGCTAGAAGTCTAAACCTCAAAATACACTCTCTTGAGGCACTCCTAAAAATGGAAAACATTGATATCTGTGCAGTAACTGAGACCTGGTTCAAGGCTCCAGAGAGCACCCCTGCAATACCAGGCTACAACTCTTACCACACTTTTCGGCCACCAAACCAAGTCCGAAACACTAAATGTGGAGGAGTGTCCATATTCACCAAAAATATTCACACCTCCAGGCTAGTTGCCCAATACAATGCATCTAAAATTCTCCAGGTGCAACTAACACTAGGTAAGACTGCAATTCAAAGTGTAGCTTGCTACAGATCCCCCACCATAAACCTAAACATACTGGAAAAAATTAATATACAACCAAACACCCTAATACTGGGTGATTTCAACTACCCTGCCATTAACTGGGAAAACAACTCAGGTACCAACACCTTTTCCCAACGGTTTTTGGAATTCATAAATTCCAACGCCCTGGATCAACTAATCCATTGTCCCACCAGGGGCTCCAATATCCTAGACCTGGTCATTACCAACATGGGAGATAGATGTTCCACACCAGTGATCACCCCCTCATTGGTCAGGTCTGACCATAAGCAAATCACCCTTGACATCCACATCCCAACCCCACCCCCACCCCCCAGTAAGGAAACCTCCGTAAGAAACTTCTCCAAAGCCAACTTCATGCTACTCAAGTAAGAAGTGACAAACTTCATGACACCCATGCAGACGGGAGCTGAAAGTTTGACTGCTGGATCCCACACTAAGGCACTGTACAAGCACATCCACTCGTGCATGAGTCGTGCCATCCCAAACAGAACCAAGACACTCTCCTCCAAAAAAAGGAAGCCAATCTTGTGGTCCCCTGCCATAAACAAACTATACAACAGAAGCAAGAAACTGTGAAAAGAGGAAAATCCCAGGATGCAAAAAAACTCCCTTACCAACCTCAGTAAAAAGCTGAGATCCCTCATAAAATCCTCCAAAGCTAGTTACGAAAATAAAATTGCCAAAGATTCCAAAGACAACCACAAGGCATTCTATAGTTATGTCAAGAATCTAAATGGCAATTCTCAGATATGCTCTGAGGTACAACAGAATGGCATTAAATATACTGATCCCAAGGATATTGCCAATATCCTGGCAGATCGATTTAGTGCCAACTTCACCCCCTAAAGGGCCCATCTCAATATCAAAAGATTGCCAAATTCTGGTAATCACGGCCACACAGGTAGAAACCGCACTCTCCAAAGCTAAGAATACAGCATCCATGGGACCAGATGACATCCCGAGCTGTGTACTACATGAACTACAAAATGAACTGGCACCTCAACTAAGTGTCATGTTTAATCATAGCCTCACCTCAGGCTTCATGCCCACTGAGAGGCGCACAGCTACAGTTATCCCACTCCACAAGGGGGGGATCCACCTTGGATCCCGGGAACTACCGTCCCATCAGTCTAATGAGCCTGATCTGCAAGGGCATGGAATGCATTATCATGGAACTTATAAACAAAGACATTGGCAACCTACAAACACTGGACCCCACACAGTTTGGGTTTGTGAAGGGCCAATCTTGTCTCCTGAACCTGATTGACTTCTTCAAATCAGTCTCCAGAGCTGTGGATAAGGGTAAGGTGGTCCACACAGCCTATCTGGACCTCGCCAAGGCCTTTGACACTATCCCCCACTCTGGAATCATAGATACATTTCCTAAGCTGGGTATTAATCCCTACATCACTTGATGGGTTGCCAGCTGGCTTACTGACAGAACCCAGACTGTAAAAGTAGCTGACTCCAAATTCAGCTCCAGACAAGTGACAAGTGGAGTACCTCAGGGTTCAGTCCTGGGACCACTCTTGTTTGGCATCTACTTCTCTGAAGTACAGGCCAACACTAAGGGACTCTGGCTAACAAAGTTCGCAGATGACTGCAAATGGGGAGTCATTATTGAATCCCCAAATGATGTGGATATTCTACAAAAGGGCCTTACAGAAACAGATGCTTGGTGCCAGAGCCATGGGGTCAAGCTTAATGCCAAGAAATGTATAGTTATCCCCTTTGGGAAAAAACATGTACCCTTGAATTACCACATAGGTGGCAGTACACCAAGTGCTGAAAGTGTGATGAGAGACCTAGGGACACAGGTGGACAATGGTCTCACCTTCGATAACCACATTGCCACAACAGTCAGAAAATCCTTCTATGTGGCACACCTCATCACTAAGTGCTTTTCATCCAAAAAAAAAAAGGAGGTCATTGTCCCACTGTACTCATCCCTCATTAGATCCATTATAGAGTACAACACCCCGTTTGGTATGTACCTCACAAGACATCTGTAACAGCTGGAAAGGCCGCAGAAATACCTCACTAAAAGGATCACAGGCCTAAAGCAGATGCCCTATGCTGACTGTCTAAAAAAACTCCAGCTATACTCTGTGGCATATCATCTACTCCGAGGCGATCTCTGCTTAACATAGATAGCCATGTCAAACCCTGAGCTGTTGGACATGCTCTACTTAAAGAAATCCCAATCCCTCAGAGCCACATGCTCCAGGGATCTAAACCTTGTAATCACAATGAACAAAACATGCTGGAGGGATAGGTTCCTGACCCAGAGACTCCCCATACTCTAGAATAGACTGCTCATACATGTCTAGCAGAGTGGCTCCTTGGCCTTTTTCAAAAGGAACCTTGACGATTGGATGAGAGATAGGAAATTCACCCCAGGGATCATGTCAGTCACCCTGCTAGGCAGGGGTCCAGAGAAGTAAATATTGTGGGAAGAGATATTCAGGGAATTGTTATGGCTAGGCATGTATAAGCCCTAGGGCCAATAGCCTAGTACCAAACTATGAACCTATGAACCTATGAATCATTCCTCGTAGCCTCTCTTTTTAAAGATGCACTCAGGTCACTATCTAAAGTAGAATTAAGTAAATTATTTTTTGCATGAAGGAATGCATCTTCTAAGGAATCAAATGTTTTTTTTTCCCTCCAGCAAGAATAATCTTAGTTTTTCAGGGTAGATTAGGTGATTTTTTTATTCTGACTTTCTTCAGTGATTTTAACAGGGGGATACAAGCTTTTCTTTTCAAAACCAACAGAGAGGAATAATCATTGTCAAATCTAATGACAGAATCACCAAGTTTTTTGGGTGAAGCAGACCAGGCGGTTTTCAAAACTAGATTCTTGTCTTGAGTAGAAGTAAATTTGACTATTATAGGTATTGGATTTTAAAGTTTTCTACTTGATGTCACTACAAAGATCTATGAGCCCTCTATGCCAAATGACAGGGCTTCTGGAAGGTTTAATGTTTTAGGGTTTCAAGTGGATAAGAAGTTTACCACATTATCTGCTAGTTGCTCAGGGTCTCCATAAATCCAGATGCTGCTCCTCCTCGCCCTATTCTCCAGGCCATCATTTTCCCAAGAACTTGTTGTTTTGTTTAAGAATAAAATAAATGATGTGAAGTTGTTCCGTCTCGCCTTCATTCTTACTGATGGGTTCGGAGCTGATCCTCGGCTCCGAGTCGGCCAAATTGCAAAGCTGGAGGTCTCTAGCAGCCCGAGGCCGAAACCCTATCTCACAATGCACCTCTACCTTCTCCAGATCTAGTTTGCCACTGCAACAGATCATATGTTTTTCTACAGCTCAGGCCATTGTTACAGATAAGTGTGTTCTGTTTTATAGTTTTGGACAGTTTTTGGGTGAAGAAAAAAAGTATTTGCGTATTTAACTAAGGATAGGGTATCCTTCTTTAAGGTTTTCTTTTTTGTGCTAGTTTTTAGTTGTGCAAAAAGTTGAAAGAACTTGTTTTTCTTTTTGACGATTAGGCCCTGTCGGTGCCTTGTTACTTTTCCCTATCCTGTTTAGCCAAAGTTGGGCTTTAGGTTTTTTTTGTAATTCTATAGCCGGTTAGGCTTGGTTTTGTTTGCAAAAGCTATTCTGTTTAGCAGAGTGGATTTTTTGAGTTATTGTTAACTTAGTCGGTCAGGTTTATTTCCTTTACCAGGCTTTCTTCAACCGAGATATATTCTGATTGATATTATTGTTTACAAGAGATATTATTGCTTTTTCTTTGGGGTTGTTACTAGGTGTTATTTGGCATAATGTCTGAAAAGGCTAAATCAGGGTTTAAAAAGTGCCCTAAATGCAACCAGAAGATGTCTATCGCAGATGGTCATACCACTTGTGTTTACTGTTTGGGAGAGGTTCATCTCCAGGAAGTTTGTTCCATTTGCCATGGGTTTAGTGTCAGGGTCTTGGCTGAGAGGAAGAGGAAGTTGGTTGAGCATGGACTTATCAAGTCTGCCTTTCAATCACACTTGGATACTGCTTCTCAAGGGAAACCAAAACCTTCATCAAAACCATTGTCTTTTGCTTCATCTGTAAGTTCAGATCCGAAGGGCTCTTTGGCTCCGAAGGTTTTGAAAAAGGTGCCTGCCTCGGTTTCACAGTCCTTGGAGCCATCAGTACAGGTAGTTGGTCGGAGCCGGTTCCCAGTTTTGGAACCGGTCTCTCCGACTTTAAGATCTCCAGTTCTGGGTTCATTGGCTCCTTTTTTAGCTTCCTCTCGAGCTTCCAGACTGTTGGATTCGGACATGGATCGTATGGTATGGAGACTTTTACAGAATCCAGCACTGGCTAAAATTCTGTCGGCTTTGACCCAGGCAGCTTCGGAGCAGACGACATCAGCTGCTTTGATTTCTGCTCCTCCTCTGACACAGATCAAGACATCAGAGCCAGAGGGAGCTGTTCAGTCATTTGTAGAACCGTCGGTACCGACACTCACCTCGGACCTGTTGGTACTGACAACCCTGATGTCTTCTGCTCCAGCGGTGGACTCTGGCAGCTGACACTCTCCCATTGGCTCTGGGGAGGGGAGTTGAACCGATGCGTTGGTTCCGACTCTTCCCCTTGGGGCCTCAGCATGGATGAGCTTGGCTCCCACCTCAGGCTCGGAGCCTGCGGTCTTGGTGTGGGAGGAGTCATCATTGTCTTCGGACCCGGTTGCTTCCTTGCACTGGAGCCATGGGGCGTTCGATGCCATGAGGAGGGTTTTGTCCCCCCGGACATCCACAACCTCTGAAATGGCCACCTCCTCCCGGAAAGCACCGGAATCTTCTCCATCACTGCAGACCTACCATAAGCGTAGGGATCCGGAGCCTCAGGAAGCCCCATTGAGGGAACCCTGCTCTTCCAAGACCTTCCCAGAAGTTCCCACTGAGGAGGTCCCTGGGAAGAGGTTATGTAAGAGGAGACATTTAGATTCCCTGCTGGAATCCATCACATCTGACACCAATTTGGAGGAATCAGAAGGTTCCCCTAAGTCCCCCTCTGAGGATATCTCCTTTGCGGATATCCTGGAGATCCTTAAGCAGAGGGGTGACTGGTAGCCCCTTAACCCTACTAAGGATGAATCGGTGCTCCTGAAGGCTTTTGGGTCTCAACCCTCCACCTCTTGGGTTTTTCCACCCTTCGATGAGTTGATGGACCTTTTATCTCGATGGGAGTGGGAGTCACCAGATACTATGGAGCCCGTTCCTAGGAGGCTGAACAAATACATCTCAGCACCTCATGACAAATCTTTTTTATCCAAACCAATACCTGTTGATGGCATGGTGGTTGCGGCAGCCACTAAGAAAGAGATGTCGGAGACCTCTACATCTGTCCTTCCTCCTAATAGGGAATCTAGGATTATGGACAGATACGGCAAGCGCATGACCTTCGCTCTTCAGTCCTTGAACTATCTAACCCACTTCAGAAGGAAAGAGCTAGGAGATACTCTCCAGGGTGCAGTAGCCAATGCAGTGACGTCTCAGCTTGCTACCCTCAATTCTATCATTAACTCTTCCATGCACTTTGTTTCTTACGTAGCTGATGGGACGAGTAGAGCAGTGGGTACAGGAATAGCTCTTCGGAGACATTCCTGGATGTACTTATGTTCCTTTGCGGAACCTTTCAAGTCATCCTTTGTGAATGCTCCATTTGATGGTTCTTCCCTTTTCAGACTTAAAGTTAAAGAGACCCTTACCAGATGTGAGCAAGATAGAAAGACTCTGCCATAGGAGTCCATTTTTCCACCCCTACTAGACCTTACCCTAAAGGTCAATGGGGAGGGAAAATGTGGTTCCGCAAAGCCCAAGGAGCCTTTCTGAGCTCACAAGGTGAAGCCTCCTGCAGGAACAGAGGGGTCAATGATGGAAGATGATGCCCATGTGGCAGAGGGGGTCCACAGAACCAGGGCAACAGGGATCAGTTCCTTGGCAAGCCCTACCAGTGCTCCTGAAAGGAGGCCCGACTTCCCTGCTCTGGAGGCAGTTGGGGGACGTTTATCTTTGTACCTAGATGCCTAGCTCAAAATTTCTAAAGACAGATGGGTAGAAAATGTTATATCCAGAGGATATTTCATCCCCTTTCATACCCATCCCATACCAACAAAAGGAATCCCGGACATTCCACCCAGTCTACGGGATGTTGCCAGAATAGAGGTTCAAAAACTATTAGAAAAAAAGATTCATCCAACCAGTCCCAGCAGACCAGCAAGGATCCGGAACTTACTCAAGATTCTTTTTAGTGCCAAAGAAAACAGGGGACTGGAGACCAATTTTGGACCACAGCAGACTCAACAAGTTTGTAGAAAAGAGAAAGTTCCAGATGGTCACGCTTCAGTCTATTCTCCCATTCCTAGGGAAAGACAATTGGATGTGCTCAATAGATCTTCAGGATGTGTACTACCATATCAAAATGGCCAGGCCATCCAGGGATCACCTGTGTTTCAGACTGGGAGCCAGTAATTTCCAGTTTCTGGCCCTCCCCTTTGGTCTCACTACAGCCCCCAGATTGTTCACTAAATGTAAAGAAGTGGTCATGCCTCACTTGAGACATCAGGGAATCCGGGTGTTTCCATATTTGGATGACTGGCTCCTCACCGCACCCACCAGGCATCAGCTTATTCTGGCAAGGGACACTACCTTAAATCTCTGTTTTCAACTGGGCATCACGATAAATTCAGAAAAGTCTGCTTTATTGCTGTCACAGCATACAGTGTTTATAGGAGCAGACTTAGACACAGGCAGCATGTCTTTAAAACTTCCTTCAGAAAGAGTGCTTGCCCTACGACATCAGATTGTAGATCTCCTTTCAAAACACAGAGCACCAGCAAAAGCAGATTCTCAAGCTGCTGGACACCATGGCAGCAGTTATCATTGCAATACCCCTGACTCCTCCCTGGTCGGGTGGGTGGGCATTATCAGGGGCGGACAGCCCAAGGTACTTGACAGGTACACAAGGCTCAATTGCACATAAACATCCTAGAGATGAGAGTGGTTCTCTTAGCATTGCAGTCCTTTCAAGACTCTCTTCCTCTGGGTACAATTGCAATCCAGTCAGACAACATGTCCATAGTCTGGTATATAAATAAACTGGGCAGAACCAGATCTTATCCCCTATGTCGAGGGGGTGTCAGAGTATGGAAATGGGCAGAGTCCACCCAGCGCTTTCTGATAGCAATTCACATCCCGAGGAAATCCAACGTGATAGCGGACAAACTCAGCAGAGCAATTCTGTTGCCTCATGAGTGGTCCCTCAAGAATGAAGTAGTGGAGATGATTTTTCGCAGATGGGGCCAGCCTTGCTGCGACCTCTTTGCATCTCCCACAAACACCAAATGCAGCAATTACTTTGACCTGATCCCTCAACAGGGACAGTCCCTGAGGGATGCGCTCATATACGAGTGACCCCCCGGGACTCCTTTATGTTTTCCCTCTCTTTCCACTGATTCCCAAAGTTTTGCAGAAAGCCAGTTTTCTGGGCAGGACACTTATCTTAATAGCCCCATATTGGCCTCGTCAAATCTGGCTCCCCTTTCTGAAGCCTCGTCTAGTAGAAGAACCTTGGATCCTGGACTCAGTGCCGGATCGTCTGACCCACTCATCAGAAGCTCTTCACCCTTCTCTTCAGTCCATGAACCTGACAGCTTGGCTACTCCAATTCCCAGAATAGCCAGGTTCCAAAATTTATCAAAGGAAGATCAACATATCCTTTGTCTTCTCATAAGTCTTCCACCAGGAAACTATACCTCAGTAAGTTGAAGTGGTTTTCAATCTGGGCTCAGCAGAGTAACATTGACCCCTTTCTAGCCTCCATATCGGATATCTTAGAATTTCTGACCAAACTGTTCAATGAAGGAGCTGCAGCAGCAACCATCTGGATACAACTCGCTGCTTTATCTAATTTCCACATAGGTGAATCAGGAAATGGTATTATGTCCAACTAGATGGCAAAGGCTTTTTTGAAGGGTACGATGCATCTAAAACCTCCCATTAGTTCACTTACTGTTCCATAGAATCTGAATTTAGTCCTGTCCAAGATTATTCTCCCACCATTTGAGCCCGCTTCTTCCTGTGAGCTGAAATATCTTTCTTGGAAGACCATTTTCTTTGTGGCCATTACATCTGCATGCATAATTTTGGAGTTGCAAGCCCTTTCAGTTAAGCACCCATATCTGATATTCCACAAAGATAGGGTTTCTCTCAGGATAAACCCTTTGTTTTTGCTAAAAGTTTGTTCAGAATACACCTTTAATCAGGCAGTTGAATCACCCATTTTCTTTCCCAATCACATGAATCAATTGGAATATATGCTTCACAAGCTTGACGTCCATAGACAACTTTGTTTCTATTTAGACACGACAAAAGACCATAGAAGAACTGATCAGTTGTTTGTCTCCTTCTCAGATTCCAAGAAAGGTGCAGCAATATCTAAATCTACTTTATCTAAATGGCTTTCTGATTGTATATCTCTTGTTTTTCCTGCTTTACTAGTTTAGTCCAGTTTCAGAGTTGCTGATTCCTGGGCTTTGGTTGTAGTTCCTGTGTACTGTTTCCTTGCCTTATTTGGGGGAGAGGAAGTTACCTTGCTTACCAGTGGGAGTGGGAAGCATTGAGCTGCCTTTTGTCCAGTTTTGTGAGGTTTCAGCCAGTAACTAGTAGTTTATTGGTCGTTTTGGGCCAGTTTCTAGCTTTTTCCAGCCCCCTGGTATAAAACGCGGTAAACGCGTTAGCCCGATTTAGAGCGGAGCTGCCACTGTTGCACACTAGGGCAGCGCCGGTTAGGCAGGTTTAAACTATTCGGCTACCTAAAGTCCACTCTTCAAATTTTCCCTTAAAACTACCCTCCTCGAACTATACTACTGATCTAATCAGCTTATCCTATAACTAAAAGATCATCTCCACTTGACTCCAAGTAGACTATTCTCTATCTGTTAAACCTAGCACTTGCTCCTACAGTACTTATTACCTTGATACGGCACTCTTGTCATAGATAGTACCCCAAAAAGGTAACCCCATTTCTCGGTCACCCACGTCCCCTGAATCTTTTTAAAGTTTTTGTCTATCCTTCTAGCATGTCGAGGGATCAGTTGCTAGTGTCCTCTCCTGCTCAGCTGGTGAACCTGGGAATACTGAGGCAATGTTACAATTGCCTCATGTACACAGACAACCCTCTCCTCCTCCCACAAAACACAAATACATGCGAGAGATGCAACTATACGGCCAAACTGGAGGCTGAGCTCTCTCAACACAGGACTGGCAAGACCAGTCAGGAGGAGAAGGTTACCACACACACTATAGACCCAGTCTCATATAGCACCATTACAACCTCAAATCATACACATAAACACACAAAGACATACTCGGAGGCTCTGATCAAAAATCTACCAAAACAGCAGAGGCCACCAAAGCAGACACCCAAACAACCACCACCTCAGAACACAACACCTGCAACACATAGACCTCACAGTCAGAGTGTCAAACAGTCACAGCCCTTAAGGCCAAACACAATGCCAGACACACTAGTCATTGGTGACTCCATAGTCAGACACACTGATGTCCCGCTCACCAGACTGAGTAAGGAGAAGGTCACAGTAAGCTGCCTGTCGGGCGCTAGAATCCGCCACATAACGCAAGCACTCAGGTCTCTCAACAGCAAGTACAAATATGACTCAGTCATTGTCCACGCTGGTGTAAACGACCTGAGACGCACCTCCTTGGACTACATGAAAAGAGACATTGAGGAGCTCTCTGACTATGTAGCCCAGGCAGGTATGACCCTGACCTTGAGCAGTATCCTACCTTCACCAAGAGTGATGCCACAATACAGAGATAAGATGATCAGCTTTAACAATTGGCTTAAACACTGGTGTCATTCAAAGGGGATCCAGTATCTGTCTGCCTGGGATGACATGCTGGACAAGCCACGCTGCTTCAAGGGACGGCTTGCACCTGTCACCCTGGGATTCCGGATATTGGCAAAGGCTCTTGCCACCCCATAGTGCCTTTTTAGGCAAGGCTCAAATTCTAAACCTACCACCCTAGAACACAAAAAGGAAAAAACTAAGGGTAATGCTGCTCAATGCCAGAAGTCTAAATCTCAAAATGCACGCACTCGAGGCCCTTCTCAGTATGGAGAACATCGATGTCTGTGCTGTGACAGAAACCTGGTTCAAGGCTCCTGAGAGCATCCCAGCTATCAGGTTTTACCTCATATCATGCGTTCCGCCCCAAAATCCGGACAATACCAAGAAAGGAGGGGTATCCATATTCATTAAGGACACCCACACCTCAAGACTGGTGGCAACGCACGATGCATCGGAGACCATCCAGGTGCAATTAACCATAGGCAAGACTGCTCTGCAAATTGTAGCATGTTACAGGCCACCCTCACAAACTCAGGAACCTCACATGGCCTTCCTGAAAACACTAGAGGGATAAATGTATCACCAAACACCATCATACTAGGTGACTTCAATTACCCTAATATAGACTGGGAATACTACTCAAGCCCAAACACCCTAGCCCAAAAGTTCCTGGAATTCATAAACTCAAATGCCATGGAACAACTAGTCACCATCCCCACAAGAGGAGATAACATACTTGATCTCATCATCACGAACATGGGAGCACAATGTTCAACACCGAAGTATACCCCTCACTGGTGAGATCAGATCACAAACTAATCTCGCTGGAGGTCCTCATCCCACCCCCACCTGAAATAATAAAGACCACAGTAAAGAACTTCTCAAAAGCCGACTTCACACTTCTAAAGACTAGTGTGGTCTCCTTTAAGGCCCGCGAGCTGGTGGAAAACAGTACTCAAGCCGCTGAATCACTTACAGACGCCTTCTACCAGCACCTGCAGGACTGCATGGATAAGGCAATCCCAAACAAAACAAAGACTCTTAGTACCAAAGGCAAGCGTCCAGTCTGGTGGACCCCAGCCATAAACAAACTCTACAATAAAAGGAGGAAGCTACTACAAGATACAGCAAAATCCTTAAAAGGTAAGACACCCTTGATCACTATAAGTAAAAACTAAGAGCTCTCATAAAATCATCCAAAGCAAATTTCGAGAGAAAAATAGCTAAAGACTCAAAAGACAATCATAAGGCCTTCTTTAGCTATGTTAGACACCTAGGAGGAAACTCCCAGATATGCTCAGAACTAGTTCAAAATGATGTGAAGATTACTGATCCTACAGACATTGCCAACATACTGGCTGACAGGTTCAGTGCAAACTTCTCCCCTCCCCAAAAGGAGAGATATCTATACCAAACGATTGCAGCCCCCAAACATCTCCAGCGCCCAAGTGAGAACTGCTCTCTCCAAAGCAAAAACACAGCATCCATGGGACCTGATGGTGTCCCCGGCTGTGTGCTCCATGAACTCAATGAGGAATTAAACCCACAGCTAGGACAGCTGTTTAATCAAAGTCTTACCTCTGGATACGTACCCAGGAGTGGCGCACTGCAACTGTGGTCCCACTTCACAAAGGCGGTGCCTCCACCGACCCTGGAAATTACCGCCCATTAGCCTGACAAGCCTTATCTGCAAAGCCATGGAGAGGATCATAATGGACCTCATAAATAAAGACATAGGGAATTTGCAGACTTTGGATCCAACCCAGTTTGGCTTTGTCAAAGGCAGATCATGCCTTTTAAACTTGGTTGACTTCTTGAAACAGTCACCAAAGCCATTGACGAGGGAAAGGCAGTCCATACAGCCTACCTCGATCTGGCTAAGGCCTTCGATACAATACCCCACTCGGGTATCATTGAAAAACTCATCAGCTTAAATGTTAACCCATACATCACAAGATGGGTTGCAAACTGGCTGAGTGACAGAACCCACAGGGTCAGAGTTGCTGGCGCCATGTCAGACTCAAAACCTGTCACAAGTGGTGTCCCACAGGGCTCAGTCCTGGGCCCACTCTTGTTTGGCATCTACTTTTCCGAAGTACAAGCAAACACAGGAGGGTTATGGCTGACAAAGTTTGCAGATGACTGCAAACTGGGCCATAGTAGAAAACACATCTGACACAGATATCCTTCAGAAGGGTCTCACAGAAACGGATAACTGGTGCCAGAGCCACGGCCTGAAGTTAAATGCCAAAATATGCATAGTCATACCCTTTGGGAAAAACAAGGTTACCCCTAGCTACCAAATAGGTGGCAATCCACTGAGCACAGAAGAAGTTATCAGGGACCTGGGGACCCAGGTTGATAGTAGTCTGTCATTCGACACCCATGTAGCTAAAGTAGTTAGGAAGACTTTCTACATTGCCCACCTTATCATGAAGGGATTCTCATCTAGATCAAGGGAGGTCATAGTCTCCCTTTACTCATCACTCATCAGACCAATGATTGAGTACAATGCCCCATTTGGGATGTATCTGACCCGACACCTGCAGCAGCTGGAGAGGCCACAAAAGTTCCTCACCAAAAGGATAAAGGGTCTCAAAATCTGTCCTATGCTGCCCGACTGAAAGAACTCCAGCTCTATTCAGTCGCCACCGCTTGCTCAGAGGTGACCTTTGCCTAACATACAAGGCCATGTCAAACCCAGATTTGATGAATATGCTTCACCTCAAAAATCTAGATCCATCAGAGCCACAAGGCGGGAGACTTAAACCTCGACACGGCTATTAATAGGACGTGCTGGAGGGATAGATTCATTACCCAAAGACTCCCTATGCTGTGGAACAAAATCCCGGTACATGTGAGGCAGAGCACCTCGCTGGCCTTGTTCAAGAGAAATCTTGACCAATGGATGGGAGATCGCAGATATACCCCAGGGATTACCTCAGTGTCACTGCTCGACAGAGGCACAGCAAAATAATGGGTATAGTTCCCCATACTAAAGGGGTGGCGTAAGCCACAAAACGATGGGCTAGGCTTGTAAATGCCCTCGGGCAGATAGCCTAGTATAAACCTATGAACCTATGAACCTATATACCACGAGGCAGACATTTCTTTAGACAGCAAAGTCAAGGCTCATTCAATTAGAGCTGTTTCTACTTCCATAGCCTTTTTGGCCAGACTACCTATTGACTCTATTTGTGCAGCTGCCATGTGGTCAAGGCCACATACCTTCATAACTCACTACAAAGTAGACAAGGCCACTAGGGACAGGGCTTCATTTGGTACTGCTGTCCTTAGACAGGTACTCCCGTGAGCCACCCAAGACTGTGGTGCTGGGGATGCTATCCATCAGTAAGAATGAAGGCGAGATAGAACAACTTCACATAAAGAAGTTATGTACTTACCATAACGTTCCATGTGAGTTGTTCTTCTCGCCTTCATTCTTACGACCCCTCCCACCTACTCCCATCCAATGCCTGGAAGTTCGAGAGAGGCTCTACGTTGGTTTTCGTTCTTCTGAAGAGTCTCCTCTCACTAATTGTCCTCAGGATTTCCTTTGAAATCTGATTTAGATTTACCACTAGTTGGCAGCAAACAAGATCTGGGGAAGGTAGAGGTGCATTGTGGGATAGGGTTTTGGCCTCGAGCTGTTAGAGACCTCGAGCTTTGCAATTTGGACGACTCGGAGCTGAGGATCAGCTCCAAACCCATGAGTAAGAATGAAGGTGAGAAGAACAACTCATATGGAACGTTATGGTAAGTGCATAACTTCTTTTTAGATTCTCCTTCTGGTAGTCTGCTGTCAGTGGTAGAATTCTCCATAGTAGATATCTGAAATTGTTGTTGTTTCACTACTTCCTTGATTAATTCAATCTACTTTCTATAATCTACTTTCATTTTGTCGACTTTGGAGTCCAGTTTATCTAGTTTTCAGGATAGGACTAGTATACTACAAAGAATAGACTGCAACTCATTCTTCACTGAATTTTCTTGTGAAACTACTTTAGAGTAGTTTATCTTCCTTTGTTAAATCTTTATCTTGAAGTTTTGCCAGGAAAATATTCGAAATGTAAATTATTTTTTCTATCAAACTGCCCCAAGAAGTTTCCAACAAGATATTCCAGCTTATTTGAATGATTTGTGATGAAAATGACAATTTTATCCTGTCATATGTATAGGAGAAGCAGAGCAAAATTCCTGTGCTGCTGTTTGCCATCTTGGCTATGCCCTCTGTTTCGTAGTTTCAAGTCAAGAGCTTTTTTAAGCTTTGGGCCTTAATGTGAAGACAATTTGGATGAGTACCGAAGGTACAAAAGGTAGTGAATATTTTATCAGACTTCTCGAAATTGTGTCTTTGTTTTGGACTTTGCTTGTTCAACTTGAGTCCAAATGGGATTTAGCCAAGTTGCCTGTCTCCAGTTTCCAGTTTCCTGTCATACCCCAAATACATACAGAGAGATTGAAATTGGGAATCTACACCAGACTAGTGCAATGGCATATGCTCATAAACAGAATAAAACAGAAGATAAGTGAAAGAATAGGTGGTGTGAGAAAGGTCATCACCATTTTGGAAGCTACTCTGAACAGGAGTGCTTAGTGGTACCCATGTTATCAGCCTAAACAAGAGCACCTTTTATTTTTTCATGAAAACAGTCCACTCCTGCCTTACTTGTATTATATATTTAGGCATGGATATATGAATATACTCACACACACACTCATTTATATATATATATATATATATATATATATATATATATATATATATATATATATATAAAAGACACTGGAGCTCCCCCTGTTCCCAACCTCCCTGAATACATCTACCATACAAACTAATTGTCCTCTTCGCTCTTTACTTGTTCTCTCTCATAATCTTTCTCTGTCCTCTTACGTTACCCCCTTTCTGTCACCTATCTATCTCTTCACTTTCTTTCCCTGCCCTTTATCTGTAAATTCCTCCTAATATACTGGTACAGTGCAACTTATGTATTACTTAATAAATATTCTAACTTATCATGAGACTTCTTATACATTTATATCATAAAACTGTAACATAGTACTGCTGTCTGCTTCCCTTTGACTTATGTCTCTCTACCATTATGTACTACTGCTTTTATTTTTAAATTACATTGGAATTGTAAGTTGTTTGTACCACTTGGAGCTTTTCTCCCCAGGGCTCTGCTGAAAAAGGGCTTTAGCTCAGTCAGACACTCCCAATCAACAAAATAAAATAAATAAAAAAAAAAAAAAAAAAAATATATATATATATATATATATATATATATATATATATATAGAGAGAGAGAGAGAGAGAAAGAGATACTCACACACACACACCCACACACACCCCCACACACACACAACCCCCGGGACACACACACACACACACACACACACACACACACACACACACACACACACACACACACACACACACACACACACACACACACACCCACACACCCACACACCCACACACACACACACACACACACACACACACACACACATCTAACCATCCACATCCCCTTTTCCCATTCTTGCACATGGGATCGTGATGTCACTCCTACAGTGACAATTATCTAGAGCCAAGGTTCACACCGCCAAATGGCTAGCCCTGCTGCATTTCTTCTTTCACATCACTCACTCATACATACACTCACATCTATGGCCAATTTAGAGGATTCAATCCACCTATTGCTTGTCTTTGGAATAAAAAAAAAAAAAAAAAAAAAAAAAATTATCTGCTTTTACTGTATTTGTGTTTCTTCCTACTTTATTTTGCTTTTGAGTCATCTTAAAAGTACTCAATTGTATTTATTACTGTTTGGTGTAACTCATTCTAAGCCTTTTAGTTTAAACACTTGGGCTCAGACCAGTTGTTTTACATTAAGAGGGTTTGTGGTCTGCACTGTAGTTGCAGAACAGGTAGCTTACATCCTTCTAAGTTGGGAACTGCTGATTGAGGGCTCAGTGTCTGTTATTCTAAAAATGTATTAATTCTGGTTTAAGCACTTAGGCTTTCAGGCCAGTTATTTTACATTAAGAGGGTTCATGGTCTGCACTCTTGTGGGAGGAGAGGCTGGACTCTGGCCTTCTGAGCTGGGAATTTCTGGTTAAAGGCTTATAGTGCATGCATATTTGAACTGCTTCTTACTGAAATTGGTACACCTTGTTTGCTGTAGCATAGACTACATCCAGGCCTGCTGAATCTAGCTTTGTTTGTATGCTTGTTGTTTGTTTGCTTGTTATTTCCCTGGAATGCTAATTCCACCTAAAACGCGGCTTTTCAGTGCTTCTGTGGATCCCTAGTGATATCTGCATTGCTTACTGTACTTATTTGCTTGTTTCACTTGAAAGAAAGTTACTGTTTGTCGTTTTTGCATTTAAGTTACCTGTAACACATTGCACTTAAGTTACCTGGCACTTGCTCACTAAGCAATTATATAAGTCAGCACTAAAAAATTAAAAGCACTACACCCTCACAAACTCCCCTTGAGTACCTTGTTCCCCATTGGCCCTTGTTTTCAATTATAAAGGAATTCCCAATACTATTCTAGCATGTCCAAAGCTCAGTTGTCAATCTCCTCTCCTGTCCAGCTGGTGAATCTGGGAATCTTGAGGCAATGTTACAACTGCCTCTTATACACAGACAACCCTCTCCTCCTCCCAACAAATTCCAACACATGTGAGAGATGCAACCATATAGCCAAACTGGAGGCTAATTTCACTCAACTCAGTACTGACATAACCAGTCAGGAGAAGGAAATCACACTCACTACAATTCCAGTCTCACATAGACCTACCACGACAGCAAACCAAACACATAATCACACAAAAACATACTCGGAGGCTCTAAATAAAGATCTGCCTAAGCAGCAGAGACCTCCAAAGCAGACATCCAAGCAACCGCTACCCCAAAACAAGACACGTGCAATACATATCTCACAAAGCCAGTGTGCCAAACAGTCACAGCCCTTAAGGCTAAACAACACACCTGATACACTTGTAATAGGTGACTCTATCGTCAGGCACACTGACGTCCCGCTCGCCAGGCTGAACAAGGAGAAGGTCACGGTGAGCAGCCTGTCGGGCGTTAGGATCCGCCACATAACACAAGCACTCAGGTCACTCCAAGGCAAGTACAAACATGACTCAGTCATTGTCCATGCTGGTGTGAATGACCTGAGACGTATCTCCCTGGACTACATGAATAGAGACATAGAGGAGCTCTCTGAGCATGTAGCCCAGGCCGGTATGACCCTGACCTTGAGTAGCATCTTACCCTCACCAAGAATGATGCCACAATATGAAGACAAGATGATCAATTTCAACAATTGGCTTAAGTATTGGTGTCATTCAAAGGGGATCCAATGCCTGTCAGCCTGGGATGATATGCTTGACAAGCCACGATGCTTCGCTAAGGACGGCTTGCACCTGTCACCCCTGGGCTTTCGGATATTGGCAATGGCTCTTGCTACCCCCATAGTGCCTTTTTTAGGCAAGGCTCAAAAGACAAACCCACCTCCATAGGTATCACAAGGGATAAGAAACTAAGAGTAATGCTACTCAATGCCAGAAGTCTAAACCTCAAGATGCACGCACTCAAAACTCTCCTTAGCATGGAGAACATCAATATTTGTGCAGTAACAGAAACCTGGTTCAGGGCTCCCAAGAGCACCCCAGCACTACCAGGTTATACCTCATACCATGCTTTTCAGCCCCAAAACTTGCACCGAACTACAAAAGGAGGGGGACTATCAATATTCATCAAAGATACCCACACCTCCAGGTTGGTGGCACAGCATGAAGCATCAGAGACTATCCATGTGCAACTAACAGCGGGTAAAACTGCCTTCCAGTTTATAGCCTGCTACAGACCACCCTCCCAAACCCAGGAACCCCACTCTGCGTTCCTGAGAACACTGGAAAATATGAAGGTCTCTCCAAACACCATTATATTGGGCGACTTCAACTACCCAAACATAGACTGGGAGTATTACTCTAGCTTCAACACCCTAGCCCAAAGGTTCCTAGAATTCATAAACTCAAATGCTATGGAACAACTGGTTACCACTCCCACAAGAGAGGAAAACATACTGGACCTGATCATCACCAACATGGGGACTCTATGCTCCAGACCAGACGTGTATCCCTCACTGGTAAGATCAGACCATAAACTAATCCAACTGGATATTCACATCCCGATCCCACCCCCTGCCCAGAAAACCACAGTGAAAAACTTCTCTAAAGCAAATTTCACACTCCTCACAACCAAGGTGGAATCCTTCAAAGCCCCCGGGCCTGTGGAAAATACGGCCCAGACCGCAGAATCCTTTATAAATGCATTCTATGAACACCTTCAGGAATGCATGGATCATGCAATCTCAAATAAAACCAAGACCCAATCCTCCAAAGGCAGACGTCCTGTCTGGTGGACCCCAGCCATAAACAAACTATACAATAGAAGGAGGAAGCTACTACATGATAGAGCAAAATCCCAAAAAGGGAAGGCATCTCTGATCAGTATTAGCAAAAAACTACGGGCACTCATAAAATCGCCTAAGGCCAGCTTCAGAGAAAAATTGCACAGGACACTAAGGATAATCACAAGGCTTTCTTTAGTTATGTTAGGAACCTGGGTGGGAATTCCCAGATATGCTCAGAATTAGTCCAAAATGACAAAAATACACCAAACCCACAGACATTGCCAACATCCTAGCTGACAGGTTCAGCAACCCCCACCAAAGGGCAAATATCTATCCCAGCAGAGTGCTGCCCCTGACATCTCAGATGCTCAGGTAAGAGCCTCTCCAAAGCAAAAACACAGCATCAATGGGACCAGACGGTGTCCCGGGCTGCATCCTACATGAACTCCAAGAAGAGCTAAACCCAAACATAAAACTACTGTTCAATCTCAGCCTTACTACAGGATATGTACCCAAAGAGTGGCGTACAGCAACAGTGGTCCCTCTCCACAAAGGTGGTGCCTCAAAGGACCCTGGAAACTATCGCCCCATAAGTCTGACTAGCTTGGTCTGCAAAGCTATGGAAAGGATCATCATGGACCTCATAAATAAAGATATTGGGGACCTACAGACACTGGATCCTACCCAGTTCGGATTTGTTAAGGGCAGATCTTGCCTCTTAAACCTGGTCGACTTCTTTGAAACCGTCACCAAGGCCATTGATGAAGGGAAGGTGGTCCACACAGCCTACCTGGACCTTGCAAAAACCTTCGATACAATACCCCACTCAGACATTATAGATAAGCTCACCAGCTTAAATATAAACCCCTATGTCACTAGATGGGTTGCAAATTGGCTCAAGGACAGAACCCACATGGTTAGAATTGCTGGAGCCATGTCAGACTCCAAACCTGTTACAAGAGGCATCCCACGGGGCTCAGTCCGGGGACCTCTCTTGTTCGGTATATATTTCTCAGAGGTACAGGCCAACACGGAAGGACTGTGGCTGACCAAGTTCGTAGATGACTGCAAACTGGGCGCCATAATCGACTCTCCAGCCGACACAAGCATCCTCCAAAAGGGCCTCATAGAAACAGACAACTGGTGCCAGAGCCATGGCCTCAAGCTAAACGCCAAAAAGTGTATAGTCATCCCCTTTGGCAAAAACAAAGTGCCCACAAATTACCACATAGATGGTAATCCATTAAGTACAGAAGAAGTAATTAGGGACCTGGGGACCCAAGTTGATAGCAATCTCTCATTTGACAACGACGTGGCCAAAGTGGTTAGAAAAACATTTTATATAGCCCACCTAATCATGAAGGGATTCACATCTTTATAGGTTCATAGGTTCATAGGTTCATACTAGGCTATCTGCCCGAGGGCATTTACAAGCCTAGCCCATAGTTTTGTGGCTTACGCCACCCCTTTAGTATGGGGAACTATACCCATTATTTTGCTGTGCCTCTGTTGAGCAGTGACACTGAGGTAATCCCTGGGGTATATCTGCGATCTCCCATCCATTGGTCAAGATTTCTCCTGAACAAGGCCAGCGAGGTGCTCTGCCTCACATATACCGGGATTTTATTCCACAGCATAGGGAGTCTTTGGGTGATGAATCTATCCCTCCAGCACGTCCTATTAATAGCCGTGTCGAGGTTTAAGTCTCCGCCCTTGTGGCTCTGACGGATCTAGATTTTTGAGGTGAAGCATATTCATCAAATCTGGGTTTGACATGGCCTTGTATGTTAGGCAAAGGTCACCTCTGAGCAAGCGGTGCGACTGAATAGAGCTGGAGTTCTTTCAGTCGGGCAGCATAGGACAGATGTTTGAGACCCTTTATCCTTTTGGTGAGGAACTTTGTGGCCTCTCCAGCTGCTGCAAGTGTCGGGTCAGATACATTCCGAATGGGGCATTGTACTCAATCATTGGTCTGATGAGTGATGAGTATAGGGAGACTATGACCTCCCTTGATCTAGATGAGAATCCCTTCATGATAAGGTGGGCAATGTAGAAGGTCTTCCTAACTACTTTAGCTACATGGGTGTCGAATGACAGACTACTATCAACCTGGGTCCCCAGGTCCCTGATAACTTCTTCTGTACTCAGTGGATTGCCACCTATTTGGTAGCTAGGGGTAACCTTGTTTTTCCAGAAGGGTATGACTATGCATTTTTTGGCATTTAACTTTAGGCCATGGCTCTGGCACCAGTTATCCGTTTCTGTGAGACCCTTCTGAAGGATATCTGTGTCAGATGTGTTTTCTACTATGGCCCAGTTTGCAGTCATCTGCAAACTTTGTCAGCCATAACCCTCCTGTGTTTGCTTGTACTTCGGAAAAGTAGATGCCAAACAAGAGTGGGCCCAGGACTGAGCCCTGTGGTACACCACTTGTGACAGGCTTTGAGTCTGACATGGCGCCAGCAACTCTGACCCTGTGGGTTCTGTCACTCAGCCAGTTTGCAACCCATCTTGTGATGTATGGGTTAACATTTAAGCTGATGAGTTTTTCAATGATACCCGAGTGGGGTATTGTATCAAAGGCCTTCGCCAGATCGAGGTAGGCTGTATGGACTGCCTTTTCCTCATCAATGGCTTTGGTGACTGTTTTGCAAGAGTCAACCAAGTTTAGAAGGCATGATCTGCCTTTGACAAAGCCAAACTGGGATGGATCCAAAGTCTGCAAATTCCCTATGTCTTTATTTATGAGGTCCATTATGATCCTCTCCATGGCTTTGCAGATAAGGCTTGTCAAGCTAATGGGCCGGTAATTTCCAGGGTCGGTGGAGGCACCGCCTTTGTGAAGTGGGACCACAGTTGCAGTGCGCCACTCCCTGGGTACGTATCCAGAGGTAAGACTATGATTAAACAGCTGTCCTAGCTGTGGGTTTAATTCCTCGTTGAGTTTGTGGAGCACACAGCCGGGACACCATCAGGTCCCATGGATGCTGTGTTTTTTGTTTTGGAGAGAGCAGTCCTCACTTGGGCGTTGGAGATGTTTGGGGGCTGCAATCGCTTGGTATAGATATCTCTCCTTTGGAGGGGGAGGAGGGGAGAAGTTTGCACTGAACCTGTCAGCCAGTATGTTGGCAATGTCTGTAGGATCAGTAATCTTCACATCATTTTGAACTAGTTCTGAGCATATCTGGGAGTTTCCTCCCAGGTTTCTAACATAGCTAAAGAAGGCCTTATGATTGTCTTTTGAGTCTTTAGCTATTTTTCTCTCAAAATTTGCTTTGGATGATTTTATGAGAGCTCTTAGTTTTTACTTATAGTGATCAAGGGTGTCTTACCTTTTAAGGATTTTGCTCTATCTTGTAGTAGCTTCCTCCTTTGTTGTAGAGTTTGTTTATGGCTGGGGTCCACCAGAGTGGACGCTTGCCTTTGGTACAAAGAGTCTTTGTTTTGCTTGGGATTGCCTTATCCATGCAGTCCTGCAGGTGCTGGTAGAAGGCATTTGTAAGTGATTCAGCGGCTTGAGTACTGTTTTCCCGGCTCGGGGCCTTAAAGGAGACCACACTAGTCTTTAGAAGTGTGAAGTCGGCTTTCGAGAAGTTCTTTACTGTGGTCTTTTTATTTCAGGTGGGGTGGGATGAGGACCTCCAGCGAGATTAGTTTGTGATCTGATCTCACCAGTGAGGGGTATACTTCCGGTGTTGAACATTGTGCTCCCATGTTCGTGATGATGAGATCAAGTATGTTTTCTCCTCTTGTGGGATGGTGACTAGTTGTTCCATGGCATTTGAGTTTATGAATTCCAGGAACTTTTGGGCTAGGGTGTTTGGGCTTGAGTAGTGTTCCCAGTCTATATTAGGGTAATTGAAGTCACCTAGTATGATGGTGTTTGGTGATACATTTATCCCTCTAGTGTTTTCAGGAAGGCCATGTGAGGTTCCTGAGTTTGTGAGGGTGGCCTGTAACATGCTACAATTTGCAGAGCAGTCTTGCCTATGGTTAATTGCACCTGGATGGTCTCCGATGCATCGTGCGTTGCCACCAGTCTTGAGGTGTGGGTGTCTTTGATGAATATGGATACCCCCTCCTTTCTTGGTATTGTCCGGATTTTGGGGCCGGAACGCATGATAAGAGGTAAAACCTGATAGTGCTGGGGTGCTCTCAGGAGCCTTGAACCAGGTTTCTGTCACTGCACAGACATCGATGTTCTCCATACTGAGAAGGGCCTCGAGTCGTGCATTTTGAGATTTAGACTTCTGGCATTGAGCAGCATTACCCTTAGTTTTTTCCTTTTTGTGTTCTAGGGTGGTAGGTTTAGAATTTGAGCCTTGCCTAAAAAGGCACTATGGGGGTGGCAAGAGCCTTTGCCAATATCCGAATCCCAGGGTGACAGGTGCAAGCCGCCCTTGCTAAGCAGCGTGGCTTGTCCAGCATGTCATCCCAGGCAGACAGACATTGATCCCCTTTGAATGACACCAGAGTTTAAGCCAATTGTTAAAGCTGATCATCTTATCTCTGTATTGTGGCATCATTCTTGGTGAAGGTAGGATACTGCTCAAGGTCAGGGTCATACCTGCCTGGGCTACATAATCAGAGAGCTCCTCAATGTCTCTTTTCATGTAGTCCAAGGAGGTACGTCTCAGGTCGCTTACACCAGCGTGGACAATGACTGAGTCATATTTGTACCTGCTGTTGAGAGACCTGAGTGCTTGCGTTATGTGGCGGATTCTAGCGCCCGACAGGCAGCTTACTGTGACCTTCTCCTTACTCAGTCTGGTGAGCGGGACGTCAGTGTGTCTGACTATGGAGTCACCAATGACTAGTGTGTCTGGCATTGTGTTTGGCCTTAAGGGCTGTGACTGTTTGACACTCTGACTGTGAGGTCTATGTGTTGCAGGTGTTGTGTTCTGAGGTGGTGGTTGTTTGGGTGTCTGCTTTGGTGGCCTCTGCTGTTTTGGTAGATTTTTGATCAGAGCCGCAGTATGTCTTTGTGTGTTTATGTGTATGATTTGAGGTTGTGATGGTACTATGTGAGACTGGGTCTATAGTGTGTGTGGTAACCTTCTCCTCCTGACTGGTCTTGCCAGTCCTATGTTGAGAGAGCTCAGCCTCCAGTTTGGCCGTATAGTTGCATCTCTCGCATGTATTTGTGTTTTGTGGGAGGAGGAGAGGGTTGTCTGTGTACATGAGGCAATTGTAACATTGCCTCAATATTCCCAGGTTCACCAGCTGAGCAGGAGAGGACACTAGCAACTGATCCTCGACATGCTAGAAGGACTAGACAAAAACTTTAAAAGAGATTCCGGGGACGTGAGTGACCGAGAAATGGGGTTTGCCTTTTGGGGTGCTATCTATAAGAGTGCCGTATCAA